>NC_056732.1:621738294-622040794 GCF_019279795.1 Protopterus annectens | reverse complement strand
AGGACACAACTGCCCAAAAAGGGACTGTCCCTTGCAAAGTGGGACAGGTGGTAACCCTACGTACATCTGTTTTAAAGCGCCTTAATCACCCTATATCCGACTGGCACTATGTGAATGTGTAAGGTACATATTCCCGATAATGCATATGGGGAGACGTGCATAATGGTCAGGTGTTTAATCCCGGGTCATAGGTTCTGCAGGACCAGCTGGAGGCTGAGCAGTCTTGTGGATAACTACTACTCATACAACTTCTATCCAGATGTATACAGGACTGGACATCATGTCGTGACACCAAGTCTAATGTTCAGAACAGATTCTTATCCCATGAGTGATATCAAAAACTTGTGGGGACCAATGACCTTGATTCCTTTGGCTTTACGAAAATAAGGTAGGGTTTTATATGCAAGGGATAAATAGTTAGCAATCCTGAGACTGCCTAGGGTAAGACTGCCTACTAGATATGAGTAGGGGTCACTATGTGCAGATATGGCTGCGCCAAGCTACCAGCCCAAGTATGGGTTGTTTTGGTGGGCATTCAGGAAGGGGTGGGGTGGGGTGCTGTGGAGGGGATGATGGGTATTCATTTATGTATCCAAGTGTGTTGGGGTTAGATGGCTCAGTTCAGGCCAGACCATTATGTGGGTATGTACTGGTAACATTTCTGTACATGTGTATCGCACATTTTAATGTTCATATGTTTGTGGGATTGTGCTCTACAGTATGGCCTGTCAGGTTGTATTATGGATGTGAATGTTTGTTCTTTGGTTATCTGCCTAGAGGGGGGACTGTCCCTCACAATGTGGGACAGGTGGTAACCCCATTGGGCTAGGCTTAGCAATTGGCGGCTCACTAACATGATGCGTTTCGCTTCCATTTGGTATAACTATCAACACTACAATGGAATACAGGCACAGGGTTTTAAATGTCATTTGTTCGAGGGATGGGGACTCAATCAGCTACATGACTTTGTGTTTACTTTTTATTTTGGTGTTCGCAAAACTGTTTTATATCCTTTGCATATATTTCAGTATGCACGGACACTGACAGGAGTGATTACTATTGGAGGCAGGCTGCACTAGTCATCATTTTAGGTTGCGCGTATGCAGCTGACATGTTCACACCTCCGGTCAGTGCTTGGATATGCTCCCTGCACTCCTACACATTTCCTATGCACATGGCCGTTGCGGCAGCAAGCCTTCATTAATATGCATGTGGTGCTGCCGTGCCATCTCTATGCCGTACGGCCAGCACAAAGCTAATGCCATCCTTGTGCCGAGCTTCATGAATCCCGGGGTTGATCTCTGCCTCTTGGACCTACCATATGTCTCAAATTTCAGCTACATACAGACTCTAAAAAACAGAATCTGCATTTATTCATTTGTCCCAGTCCCCTTCAATAAATACATCACATCAAATGACATTTGACGACCTTTATTAAACTTCCATAACATAGCTTTGATAACCCACATTTATTAATCACAACTGAGCACAGTATATTTGCTTTAATCACAGCATAGACATCCATGTAATGTTAATCAGGACAGCGTGACCCACTCATCCTGCCCCCCGGTAAGCAGCATCCATGCCTCTACTCGCTTACTTTACTTCTGAAGCAGCGTCCAAGACTCACTTCATATCCCATTTATTGAATTACCCATCCAACCTTTCCTTATGAAGCAGTGTCCAAGACTCACTTCATACACCATTCGTTGAATTACCTTCCAGCAAATAAGCAGCATCCTTTACCTCCACTTATTTAACACGCAGCCTCCAGCTGCTCACTTTCCTTTTCCAAACCCTTGAAATGAACATCCAAACACCAGAGGGGGAATAGAAGAGGGCAAGCCTGCCCCTCTTCTCCACTTACCCCACATGACAAAACAGCCACAGTCCCTACCAATCCACCACAAGAAAAGGGGAGGGTGGGTGGGTAGCAAGTTCATGCCAAAATGTGATTACTTACCCAGCTACACTTGTCTACACTCCTTAAGCCCCTCCACACCCTTACCTCATTTCCTCCCAAACATTCCTCCTTCCATTTAACCCTCTCCATTCCCAAACCCTCTACCTCCCACTAGTATATTTATCTAACCCCTTCCTGAAGATGTCCCGGGACAACTTGGTTTGTAACCAAACTTCATTTGTCACTCCTTACCTCATTACATCTGAGTGACGTCTCCAGGTGCATCTGCAGTTACCTCCTACTGCCTGCACTATAGCGTAAAATATGCTGTTTCTATTTCAATTAATAATTTCAAAACCATGCTACATACAAGGTATCAGAATATTTTTTATTATTTAATACATGATGGATGGCCAAATTGTTTGAATGATACCTCTCTCAATGACCTGACTGAGACTATTTTTTTTTTAAGGAATCAAACTTACTGAACACCACTGCTGATCACTCTATAGTCTTATTTAGCTGTCTTATTCAGAGCAAAATAAAGTTATTATGCAATCATTCATGCACAAAACTTCTTTCATTAACTTTTTCTTCCCCCACTAGCTCCTGCATTATTTATCGTTACCTACTTATGGCTATACAAAGGCCATTCTTTCTCAACAAGAAGTTCCTTTTTTATCTGGCCATAAGCTTTTTACTACACCTACAACATTTTTTATTACAAAATCTGTCATTCTCTTCTAAGATCTTATCATCCCAACCCTATCCATAATTGCACTTTTGATCTATATGCATCTAACTACTGAGCAAGAAATGCTATATGAATAAAAGTATACCTGTGTAATGATATGATGTTAAATTCTGCCTATAACTGCACATTGCATATAATTTAAATCCCTGTTGTACTGCACTGCTGTATGCTTTGCATATGCATTATGCCTCCTTGGTCATGTCTGAGAGACAGTCCAAAAGGATGTGTATTTTCAGACTGCCATTAAATGATTAAATAAAGAAATATCAGCATGATTATCTAACTGAGAGTCAACTGACTATGCAATGACTCATCTGATTGGTTCCCTGCACAGCAGGTGCATCTTCTTCCTCTGACACCAAGCTATCAGCTATGGAAACAGGTGCATACATCAATGTATTTCAGTGAAACACAACATTAACCTTCACAGCCAGAACACTTTTTACAATTTTGTCTTAATATTTTCGGCATGCCTTTCTTATGCATATTCATTATGACCAGACAGTGTCAGAGGTAGCGTATCTCAAATTGCATGAAATTACATTTTGAGCAAGTTTTAAATATTCTACATTCCTATCTGCATGTGAGTTTACATAGCCCATTATGAGTCCTAAACATTAGTTTGTTTGTTTGTTTTTTGGCTTTTTCTGGTAAGGAGTCGCCACAGCAGAGCTCCGGTCCATTAATGATTGGCAGTAGCTTTTTACGAAACACCGAGGTGCCAGCTCGACGCTCAACCTTCAACGAAGGCACGCCCATTTACGTACGCATGTCTTTCAAACATTACCCAACCGCGGGGAGGACATGCAGACTCCACACAGAAGGCACTCCCAAGCTCAGCCGAAAATCGAACGGGAGAACCTCTTGCTGTGAGGTAACAACGCTACCGCTGTACCACCACGGCTAAACATTAGTAATAATTTAAAATGTATTAATAAGTAATAATTCATGTACAACTATAGTTCTCTTTGCAATTCCACATACATGCTAAAGTAGTCCAAACACCTTTAGTGCGGACTGTATGTAATTTTGTTTCTTCTGCATTTCAATTTGTTAAAGATTTTTGACCTTCTTCTCCATTTACATATTACAAAATACTGGAAAACTATTGGAAAAGTGTGTAAAACACCTCTCTAACAATCTCCTCACCCCAACCCAACATGGCTTTCAACATGTACACAATACCACTACAGCCTTACTTTCTTTCACTGATAGTGTGAACAAAGCTCTGGACTCTGGTCTATTGACAACAGCAGTCTTATTAGACATATCCAAAGCTTTTGGCACAGTATCACATATTAAACTATTCCAATAACTAGAACATTAGGATGCTCCGAACATACCTTTACCTGGTTCACCAGCTACCTGAACAATAGACAACAATCTGTCTGGTGGCAAAAACAATCAATCTGGTTAATAAGACAGGAGTACCCAGGAGTCTATTCTTGGGCCTTTGCTTTTTAATGTATTTATAAATAATCTCCACACTGTGTCCCTAGCAAGTTCACTCATCCAATATGCTGATGATTGTACTATCATATCTTCCCCTAGTAACTTCCCAGACAGATCTCCTAAAATAACACAAAATGCCTTTTCAACCACAGAAGCTTGACTAAATTAAGCACAGCTACTACTAAATCGCAAAAAATCCAAGCTAATGCTATTTTCATCTAAACCACCTCCACAGGACTTTAAAATGTACTCCCAAAACAAGACTTAAATTGAAGTAGTGAAGACAGCAAAATTACTAGGCATTACTCTAGATGACAAACTATCCTTCTAACAACATATTCTTAATACAAATAAAAAAAAAACACATTTTAAACCAGGCAAGCTCTACAGATATAAACTCTACATAGGTAATCCCACAAAAATGAAACTGGCAAATACCCTCCTACTCCCCTCCATCCTCTATGGCTTGCCCATTTTCACCAACCTTCACACATCTCTAAGTAACAAACTACAGTCATGCTAATATAAAATTGCAGAATTTGACTCTGGGATAATAAACCACAAACACCACTGCCAGGCCAATAAGTAATTGAAACAGTATGAATTCCTCCACTGCCGTCATTACACCCATCTAACTCTTGCTCATAAACTAATATACAACCTAGAAAATTGCCTTTCATGTCATTCTACCCTTCAATGCTACATCCCCACTTGGAATCTTGAATCTACTGATAAACAGCTTCTAAGCATATTCACACCCAGGAAGATAGATGGACAAAGCTTGTACTCCCACTCCACAGGAAAATTATGGAATTCCGTACCCCCCCATTACACAGTTTGATTCCATAAAAACCTTCACATCCATCCTAAAAAGCCACTTTCTTAATCAAATCTATCCTTGTGCCCAGAACTATAGACCACGATAAACAAATTCTAAGATTATGCTAACTAGCATGACTCTTTTCAATTTCAAGTAATAATTTCTAAGTGACTTTTCTACATTAGTTAAGGTATGGCAATCGCTGTCTTGTCTCTATAATCATTATTAGGCTAAATCCTGAACTTCCCATGTATTGGAGTACATAAATTGACTATTTTTGTTATGAATATATCTACTGTCTTTTTCCTCCATACAATGAATGCCATTAAAAATACTGTATGTGTACTACTAATACCTAACCAAATTGTATAAAACTCTCTACTCTGTGTATTACTAATCACTACAAAATTGTATACATTTTTTTGTACACTGTATTATTATTGTAAATATTACTTTGTTGTAAAATTTTTGGTGTGTAACTGAAGCATTTCTCCTTGGGCCTCCACTGAAAATTGGTTTCTGACCCCAGTGGACTTTCCCAGTCAACAAATATCAATCAATAAATAATAAATATTTTTCCTACTATTAAAGATTGCTTATAATGTTACATGTATGTGTAATATTACCTAATATATATATATATATATATATATATATATATATATATATATATATATATATATATACATATATATATCAAATAGTATTTTAAGACAGAAGACTGATATCTAATATTTCTGGCAACATAAAGTCACATGATCTTAGATTAATTAATTGCTGAATGCTCTCCAGCAATTTAAAGGAACATCCATAAATCTATAAAAGAACAATGGTACTTCTTAAAGAGCAAATGAATATAGGTTAACATAATTAAAATTCCAATAGTCCAATCCTAAGAATGCTGAACCTGAATCAAATACATAAATATAGGCTTTAAAATACATTAGGTACTATAAAAAGATATATGATTGTGTAAGAAAATATATAAAAATATATATAAAAAATAATAAATAAAAATGTATTTGAAAAATGAATAGCAAACTGCATATTGTATTAACAGAACCAATGATAGTGACCAAACAAAATCACATGCAAAGGGCTGTCTTCAGCTACAGGACACTACTAATAGAAATCATATCATTTAAACATGGATATACAGTTGCATTCATCTTTAACTGCCATTTTAGTTCATTAAATTCTAGAAAGCCATCTTCTGGTCCACTTCTATTTCCCATATTAGTATGGCCAATGATATAAAACCTAAATCTGTGAGTACTAAAGGTACAAATGTGCTTGCACAGTGCATTATGATCATCCTTTTTCATAATGTTATATAGGTGATGATAAATTCTAGCTCTTAGAGATTGTATAGTTTTACCAGTGTATTAATCCAGAATATGTAAACCATGTAGGTAGGCACCCCACCTAAGTACCATGTTCAATCATAGCCTCACCTCAGGCTTTGTGCCCATTGAATGGTGCACCATGATAGTTATCCCACTCCACAAAGGGGGGGGCCACAACAGACCCAGAGAACTACCGCCCCATTAGCCTGATGAGCCTCGTCTGCAAGGTCATGGAAAGTATCATCATGGAACTCATAAACAAAGACATTGGAGATCTCCAAACTCTAGACCCCACACAGTTTGGGTTTGTAAAAGGCAGATCATGTCTCCTAAACCTGATAGACTTCTTTGAAGTAGTCACCAAAGCCATAGATGAGGGTAAGGTGGTTCACACAGCCTATCTAGATCTCGCCATGGTATTCAACACCATCCCCCACTCTGGAATTATAGATAAACTCACTAAACTAGGTATAAATCCCTATGTCACAAGTTGGGTTGCCAACTGGCTTAATGACAGAACCCACACCGTGTAAGTAACAGACTCCAAATCAGACTTCAGACCAGTGACAAGTGGAGTACCACAGGGTTTAGTCCTGGGTCCTCTACTGTTTGGTATCTACTTCTCTGAAGTACAGGCTAACACAGAAGGTCTTTGGCTAACTAAATTCACAGATGACTGCAAACTAGGAGCCATAATTGAAACTCTTAACGATGTGGACATCCTACAAAAGGGCCTTAGTGAGACAGATGCCTGGTGTCAAAGACATGGTCTTAAGCTCAGTGCCAAAAAGTGCATTGTCATCCCCTTTGGTAAAAACTCTGTACCCATGAACTACCACATAGGCAGTAGTCTACTTAACACCAAAAGTGTGATAAGAGACCTTGGGACACAGGTGGACAGTAGTCTCTCCTTTGATAATCACATCACCACAGTGGTCAGGAAATCCTTCTACATGGCATACCTCATCACAAAAGGTTTCTCATCCAGAAAAAAAGAGGTCATTGTTCCCCTCTACTCATCACTCATTATACTCATTATAGAGTACAACGCCCCTTTTGGTATGTACCTCACAAGACATCTACAACAACTGGAAAGGCTGCAAAAATACCTCACAAAGAGGATTACTGACCTCAAACAGATGCCTTACGCAGACCATCTCAAAAAACTCCAGCTTTACTCCGTTGCATATCGCCTACTCAGAGGCGATCTCTGCCTAACATACAATGCTATGTCAAACCCAGAGCTGTTGGACATGCTCCACTTAAAGAAATCCCAATCCCTCCGAGCTACACGCTCTAGGGAGCTAAACCTTGTCACCACAATAAACAGAACATGCTGGAGGGATAGATTCCTGTCCCAGAGACTTCCCATACTCTGGAAAAGACTGCCTATCTTTGTCAAACAGAGCGCCTCATTAACACTGTTCAAGAAAAATCTTGATGACTGGACTTGTAATTGGAAACTAACCCCGGGGATCACTTCTGTGGTTCTGCTTGACAGGGGCACAGGAAAATAATTTTCTTGGGTGGCGAAAGCCAGGGTACCTTTTCAGCTAGGCTTGTATATGCCCTAGGGCCAATAGCCTAGTACCTGCCTATGAACCTATGAACCTATGTAGGTACTTTCTCCAAGAATGATTATAGAAAGGATACCTATTTTAAGTCTCTGTTAGACAGGCCAGGTCCTTTGGTGAGCAGTGGTAACATGGTAAAATGTGGGCAATGTTGCTGTTGCTTGTCTTTCGGCTTTTTCCTGGTAAGGGGTTGCCACAGTGGAACTCCGTTCCACTAATGATTGGCAGTAGATTTTTACGAAACGCTGAGGTGCCAGCTTGACACCCAACCTTCAACGAAGGAACGCCCATTTATGCACGCATGTCTTTCGAATGCTACCCAACCGCGGGGAGGATATGCAGACTCCACGCAGAAGGCAGTCCCAAGTCAAGCCGAGAATAGAATGAGAGAACCTCTTGCTTTGAGGTAACAACACTAAATGTGGGCAATGTAGTCAATGTAAATATATTCTTGAATGGTTCACTTTTTACATTCAAGGCTATGGTGGGGTCAAACTGTGTCAAAGGTTCTACTGCTCCAGTTCGGGAATTATATATGTAGCACAGTGCCAACAATGTGTGTGTTTTTACAACTCCAATGGTGCAGATCATGAAAGCAAAAAGCCCAAAAAATAGAAGATTCAAGCTACACTAGTGCAGTTGCTAACAGACCCTAGATGGCTCAGTATATTGAATGGGTTGGCTAATCCTATATTAGGCAATCCTGCATATAGGGCGCATTCAGGTCATTGAGTGCAGATAAACCAGGACTAGAACCTTAAGTGCAATCTACTGACAAATATGCAGCCAGTAAAGCTCAGACAGAAATTACATATTATGTTTACATATAAATAGTAAGCTAACTTTCCTGAAGAGCCATTTTAAGTTTTACTGATAACCCAAGATCAGAATCAAACTAAGTACCTTGTGTTTATAAGGTGAAGACGGTAACCGTCATCCCAAACTTCCCCTCTTAAGGTTGCTTTTCTGAAACCCAGGACCAAATCAGAAACCTATAGATCTTCATTCTAATGCTTTCCTAACTGAGCTACTCTAGCTTGAAATATTATATAAGGGTAGCATGATGCCTTAGTATGTAGCTAGGCCTATAAACATAGCCTGCAATATATAGATAATAAATATTCCAACTTGTAATATAATAAAGGGTAACATGCCCCAGCATGTAGCTAGCAAACATAGCCTGCAATATATAGATAATAAATATTCCAACTTGTAATACAATATAAGGGTAACATGCCCCAGCATGTAACTAGGCTATATATATAGGTTCGTAGGTTCATAGGTTCATAGGTTCATACTAGGCTATCTGCTTTGTTTGGCTTACGTCACCCCTTTATTTGAGTATACTGTGCCCTTTTTAAGGTTTAGTTTACTGTGCTTCTGACTAATAGTGACACGGAAGTAATCCCCGGGACAAACCTACGATCCCCCATCCACTCATCAAGATTCTTATTGAAGAGATTCAGTGAGGTGCTCTGCCTAACATGAATTGGAATTCTATTCCAGAGCGAAGAGAGCCTTTGGGTTATGAATCTGTCCCTCCAGCAAGTTCTATTTATTTCTGTGCTGAGGTTCAAGTCCATCGAGCGTGTGGCTCTAAGGGATATAGATTTACTGAGGTGGAGCATGTCCATTAATTCTGGATTGGACATAGCTTTATATGTCAGGCATAGATCGCCTCGAAGTAGGCGGTATGCAACTGAGTAGAGCTGGAGTTTTTTTAACCGAGCAGCATATGGCATCTGCTTGAGTCCCTTGATCCTCTTGGTGAGGTACTTTTGGGGTCTTTCTAATTGCTGCAGGTGTCGGGTAAGGTACATCCCAAAAGGTCCGTTATATTCTATGATAGGACTGATGAGGGATGAATAAAGGGGCACGATTACCTCTCTTGATCTAGATGTGAATCCTTTCATGATGAGGTGGGCTATGTAGAAGGTCTTTCTAACCACTTTGGCAATGTGGTTGTCAAAGGAGAGATTGCTATCAACTTGGGTCCCCAGATCCCTAATTACTTTCTCTGTACTTAATGGGTTACCGCCTATGTGGTAATTTGTGGGCACATTGTTTTTGCCAAAGGGTATGACTATACACTTTTTGGCATTTAGCTTTAGATCATGGCTCTGGCACCAGTTATCCATCTCTGTGAGACCTTTTTGAAGGATGTTTATGTCAGCTGGAGAGTTGATTATGGTGCCCAGTTTGCAGTCATCTGCGAACTTGGTGAGCCATAGTCCTCCCACGTTGGCCTGTACCTCGGAAAAGTATATACCGAACAAGAGCGGTCCCAGGACAGAACCTTGTGGGATGCCACTTGTGACTGGTTTCGAGTCTGACATGGCTCCAGCAACTCTCACTCTGTGGGTTCTGTCTTTGAGCCAGTTTGCGACCCATCTTGTGACATAGGGGTTTATATTTAAGCTGGATAGCTTATCTATGATGCCCGAGTGGGGTATTGTGTCAAATGCCTTTGCTAGGTCCAGATAGGCTGTGTGGACTACTTTCCCTTCATCTATGGCTTTGGTGACTGTTTCAAAGAAGTCGACCAGGTTCAAAAGGCAGGATCTGCCCTTGATGAAGCCAAATTGGGTAGGATCTAGTGTCTGTAGATCCCCAATGTCTTTGTTTATGAGCTCCATGATGATCCTCTCCATAGCCTTGCAGACTAGGCTAGTCAGGCTTATGGGGCGATAGTTTCCAGGGTCCGTAGAGGCTCCACTTTTGTGGAGTGGGACCACTGTTGCTGTACTCCATTCTGTGGGCACATATCCTGTAGTGAGGCTGAGATTGTACAGCTGTTTTATTTGAGGGGTTAGTTCTTCTTGGAATTCATGTAGGACGCAACCCGGGACGCCATCTGGTCCCATGGAAGCAGTGTTTTTCGCTTTGGAGAGGGCAGCCTTCACCTGAGCATCAGAGATGTTTGGGAGGCAGCCCTCTGCCGGGATAGATACTTGCTCTTTTGGGGGGAAGGGGGGGGGAGTTTGCACTGAACCTGTCTGCCAGGATATTGGCGATGTCTGTGGGTTCAGTGTATTTTTTGTTGTTTAGAATCAACTCAGAATAAGTCTGGCAGTTGCATCCCAGGTTTCTAACATAACTGAAAAAAGCCTTATGATTGTCTTTAGTGTCCTGTGCAATTTTTCTCTCAAAGCTGGCCTTGGAGGATTTTATGAGGGATCATAATTTTTTGCTAGTACTGATCAGAGCAGCCTTCCCTATTAGGGATTTTGCTCTATCATGTAGTAGCTTCCTCCTTCTGTTGTACAGTTTATTTATGGCTGGGGTCCACCAGACTGGACGCCTGCCTTTGGATGATTGGGTCTTGGTTTTGTTTGGGATAGCATGATCCATGCATTCCTGGAGATGTCCGTAGAATGCGTTTATATAGGATTCTGCAGTTTGGGCCATAGTTTCCACTGGCCCTGGGGCCTTGAAGGATTCCACTTCGGTTTTGAGAAGTGAGAAGTTCACTTTTGAGAAGTTTTTCACTGTGGTTTTCTGGGTTGGGGTGGGGTCGGGATGTGGATATCCAGTGAAATTAATTTATTGTCTGATCTTACCAATGAGGGATATACTTCTGGTGTGGAGCAAGAGTCCCCATGTTGGTAATGATCAGGTCTAGTATGTTATCCCCTCTTGTGGGAGTGGTGACTAGTTGTTCCATAGCATTTTAGTTTATAATTTGTAGGAACCTTTGGGCTAAGGTGCTTGGGTTTGAGTAGTGCTCCCAGTCTATGTTTGGGTAGTTGAAGTTGCCCAATATAATGGTGTTCGGAGAGATCTTCATGTTCTCCAATGTTTTGAGTAAAGCCGAGAGGGATTCCTGACTTTGAGAGGGTGGTCTATATATATATTTGTGTGTATATAAAATAGATAATCCAACTTGTAATATAATGTAAGGGTAACATCATGTCTCAGTATGTAGCTAGGCCATGGAGTTTTCTACTAGATGCAAGTGGTCAGTTTCATAGCCTGGAATCCCTAAGTATAGGAAGTTACAGCAGTCAAGTGGAGAGAATGCCATGGTTTATACCATAATGGGAATGTCAGTGAATGCAATAAGGTGTTTGATAAGGGAGATGTTTCAGATGAAAAATCAAGATGACCTGATAATGACTGAAATCTGGTCCTTTAAAGTCAAGTTATTGGTAAAGATAACAGCAATTTTACATGTGTGACACAGATTCTAGTGTGGGTAATTTTAAAGGACAATAGTGGAGCAAATTAGTTCACAAAGTGTCATGGACAACCACGGCAACTGTCTTTAAGTTACTGAGTTTCTGGCCATTCACATTCATCCAGTCAGAGAGGAATTCCAAATGTGTAACCAGAGAAGTAAAGTTAGTCACAGATTCCTGAAGAATAGAGCAGCAGAAGTCAACTACATACCTTTTATACTGTAAACCTCTCCTCTACAGGATAATCTCTCCTAGAGGAATAGAGTACATGTTGAAAACTTATTCAGAGTTTATATGTTTATCAGCAAAAGTATATTAATCAAAGCTAAGTTTTGGAAAAATTCTACTTATAAAGAGGAGGATTTATTGAATGCAAATTCAATATATGCAGTTTCAGAAAAGTGGACAGTTACCCTACTGAGGTGTATCTTGCCAAAGATCTTGGCATAGGCACTATCTTTTATTACTGACTTTAGTATATTAAAATTATTAAACTGTAAAATTATAGAAACACACACTTAGAGATAATAGTACCAGTAAAGTATTTCAAGTTTTATATTAATGTTGAAGTTAATCAAACTTTATAAGCAATGTCCAATTTGGTATATTTGTGGTATAACACAAGCAGTTGATTAACAAGAATATTTACTTAGCCTTTGATTATAATGTACTGTTTACTAATCCCTAACTCATTGCTAGTTAAAAATATGTTACAGTTTAACACATATGTTTTATAATTAAGCCTATTCTGTGTTATGAGCATAAACATGTTTTAAATAGATCATAATTTTGACCATGTTCCCCTGTTGAGGTGCTCCCTCTTTTCACAAGCCTGGTCACTGTAGTTTGAGTTTCATTATTTCCTCAGTGAGTCTAGAACATTTTTAAACTATTTCCATGTAGAATCACAGAAAAAAAATGTCAATATACAAGAGCTCATCAAGGAAGTAAAGACAAAACAGGATGCATATCAACTGTTTAATCACTAAATGATTAAATAACTAGTTTAAGGGCATTCATCCTTTTTACAAATAGCATTTCATCAATTTCCAGAATAAATTAAGAAAATTCCACTAAAAGGCAATGTTACGAAGTCATATGACATCATCCAACCAATGGTGAGACAAAAAGTCACTTATGAATGTTTAAAATTTTAAAAAAGGTACATATATCAATGTAAAAGTGTTGCATTTGTTGTTTACACCATGTTTGCCCTAAACTTCAATGCATTAGATACACAAACAGTTTTATTTAAACCAGATCCTATGTACGCATTAGTTTTTAATTGCCACAATGTTTCCTTATATCTACCTTTTTCCAATCCCCTCTACTGTTTCCTTATAGCTTTACCTTTTTGTGGAGTCCCCAACTTTGCTATGACCATAAAACATCCCCCTTTCTTACCTTATTGACCCATTGCCATCCATTCCTCCTAAATGTGAGAGGAGTTCCAATGGAGCATGTTTGCTTCCACATATGCAATTCTCTCAATAAATGGTAAAATGTGCAAGGCAAACATGGTCATCAGGGTCACCCATAGGTTCATAGGTTGGTACTAGGCTATCAGCCCTGGGGCCTATACAAGCCTAGCCATAACAATACCCTGGCTATTTCTTCCCACACTATTTACTTCCCTGGACCCCTGTCTAGCAGGGCGACTGACATGATCCCTGGGGTGAATTTCCTTTCTCCCATCCAATCGTCAAGGTTCCTTTTGAAGAGGACCAAAGAGGCACTTTGCTTGACATGTATGGGCAATCTATTCCAGAGTCTGGGGAGTCTCTGGGTCAGGAACCTATCCCTCCAGCATGTTTTGTTTATTGTGATGAAAAGGTTTAGATCCCTGGAGCGTGTGGCTCTGAGGGATTGGGATTTCTTTAAGTGTAGCATGTCCAACAGCTCTGGGTTTGACATGGCCTTGTATGTTAAGCAAAGATCGCCTCTGAGTAGACGATATGCGACAGAGTATAGCTGGAGCAAGCCACATCTGCTCTTGCTCTTTTCTCAGAGTTGTATAAGTTGGTAAGTACGATTCCTCTGCCACCTCCCATCCCACTTCTCCCAATACCTGGAAAGCTAAACAAGACCAGTCATTAATGCAAACGTCAAGGTTTCAATAGTCTGTGGCAATGCATGACTGTGGTATAAGGGGCTGTGATCAAACATTGAAAACTATTACTGCTAGATTAAACCTACATTTTCCATCTTAAAAGAAAATAGTTCATAAAAACATTAAGTTTCAGTATTTTTTTTATCTCAGATTATCAACATCCTTTTAACATTTACCAGGTGACCAATGTACAAAATTATTATTGCCTTGTTTAGTGGTAAATTTCACATGGTAACTAGAAAACATTTTCTATAATCCAAAATATTACCTGAATTTAAATAACAATGTACTTGCCTTATTTATGAAGTCCTCTAAAGAAATGGCTATAACGGAAGTTTTAGTTTCATGTACAGAGAAACGCTAAATTTGTGAGAATGCATTTGTTAATTAAATGCAGGCTCACAAGCCCAGCAACTGCTCATATTTTACCCAGATGCTCATGTGTGGTCATCGTATAGTATTAAAATCATAAGCTGAATTAATATCAACTGTAGTAATGTCACCATACAATTTTAGGATGCTATAATTTTGCATTCACTCTCTGAAGTTGTCTTTAGCATGGGAATGCACAAATATGGTGTCATAGATCAAGAATTGTGAATTTGTATACTGTGTTTTGAAAAGTTTGAGACAAAAATATTAATGCAAAAAAGAAATGGTGATGGTATGCCCACCTGATGAAATGAACATAGATGTTACCAAACTAGCAAACCCCATAGAACCATACTATGAAAGTGGACTTCAGTTTTGTAAGTAAAAGTAAAGTGTGGTATTAGGCCTGCATTAAGACAGGCACTGTGGGTATAAAAGATTATGACAGAATATTTTTATTGATATGGAAAAATAAGATGAGGATTTATTTTATTTCATTTTTGGCAAACATATTTATTGCATCCAAATGAAAATTCCACAGCTTTTACATTTAAACATCATTCCAACAGTTAGTCCACCTTTCAGTACAATACAATATATATATATATATATACAGACAGTGATTAATGTTGAACTTAGTTTAACATTTAATAAAATGTAAACTTACATAACTAAATAATGTTATGTAGATTCTAGTTTACACTGGTACTGTCACTGGAGACACTTGTATATTAAATTTATATTAGCATAGATTCATCAACATTTCAGTTACAAATCACTATTATAACTTTTCCATTATGGAGCATTGTTATCATTTAAACATGCCATACATCAGTACTAAACATTAAATGCATTCTTATACATTCGCCACAAGAGCTATCTTGCTCTAAATATTTGTCCTAATCTTCCATTATATCAATTACTTTAGTCATTCTTGGTTTAATTTATTTTAAAAGAAACAGTGTTTCCCATTATTGTTTTGTGTATTTTAATTGTTTGTTGAGCATAAATACATTTAAGCAAACATTTCCAAACAAAGACACTTAACCTCATAGAGTTAGTTGCATGTTCGGATAATTGACAAAACCACTTCTGAGTTACTTCAACCAGATTTTCACTTTTAAAAGTACACTAGTCCTGCCTTGCCCTAGCTATAGGCAAATGATCCATATCCCTCAATGCTCTACATGCCCAGTTAATCAAGCGATTTACCATAAGACATAAATATCTAATAACATTATCGAACCAATATGCATCATTATATCAATCAATTTTTCATATCCTAATGTGAAGAATGTAGGCAGCTCAATCATGTATTTAGTATCTAAGTACCTTTCCCAATCTGAACCAAATTTTAACTACTCACAAAAATAATGCTTCATTTCCCCTTCTTTCCAAGACTTTACACTCATAAATTCTATCTTTAATATGCAATAACAGCATTACCATCAGAGCTGATTCACAGTTTTACTAAAATAATATGCTAAGTCACTACTGTCGTATTTATTGCATGGGGTTAATTTATTATTATAGAATACTAAAACTATGAAAACTTTTCAAATATATCCGGAGGCATAGAAATTAGACCTACTAGTTTTACTCACTTAGCAGCATAATTAAGTCTAAACATTAAATACTTTATTTTCAACTGTACAGCTTTATAAAACAGGAAGGGATCAGGAATGCTAAGACCTCCCATGTATCTTTAAAGTGTTAATTTATTCCATGCTTCCTGAGCCCTGCCTTCTTCTGGAACATAATACTGCATCATGCTTTTAACTGCTTTCAGAAGAGCAGCTAGGATAAGCTTAAAAAACATATAATGAACAGGGCAGGATGAAAATGTAGTCTCAGTCTTCTTGACCTGCTCTAGTTCAGTAATTTTTCATCTACAAAAAAGCACCCTTTAACCTTTTCTTTTGCTTGCAATGTGTTTTGTTAATAAAGTATTTTAGGCTATTTCTTATTAAAATACCTACATATTTACTATGTACTACCAGACTTAAGTACTCATCTTTCTTCCTTAAGAACTGAGAAGGGTTGAAATTCATATTGCTGCTATTGTTTTTTTAGTCTAATTAGTTTAACGCACAAAAATATAACAAACTCATCAAAAATCAGAAACAAACAAACTAAATGCGGATGTGTATTCATCCAGTATATCAAATCAGCATTCTTAAACAAAGAAATGTTTGCACTTCATGGCCTATCCAGTATATAGCCTATTGCTGATGCAAAGTGCTAAAGGTATAAAACAAAGAAAACTGGTGACAATAGGCACCTTTGCCTCATACCTCTTGACAGCTTAAATGACACAATCTTGTATGTTCTTCTTTCGGCTTTTCCCAGTTAGGGGTTGCCACAGCAGAACCCCGGTCCGCTAATGATTGGCAGCAGATTTTTACGGTGTCAAGTTGCCAGCCCAATGCCCAACCTTCAGCGAAGGCACAACCATTCACGCATGTCTTTAGAATGCTACTCAACCGCGTGGAGGACATGCAGACTCCACACAGAAGGCACTCCAGCCGAGAATCGAATGGGAGTACCTCTTGCTGTAAGGCGACAATGCTACCGTTGCACCACTGCAGCTTACAATTATACAAACAGACCTTATTAGTTCAACAAATTCATTTGAAAAGCAAGTCTTCAAATGTATCAAAGTTAAATAACACTAATCAACTCTGTCAAAAGCCATTTCTGCATCACAAGTCCCCGTCACTAACTTATTGTATTACTGTGGTGTTTATCAGCATTAAAATATTATGAAACATCTTTCTATCCCTCACAGTTCTACATGCATCAGTTTCAATCAACTATGGTATGTATCTTGTCAGTCTCTTTGCCATAATATATGTGGAAATAAGGGTAAGAATTTGGCTAGGCTTGTAAGGGCCCTAGAACCATTAGCCTAGTAACTTCCTATGATCCTATGAACAGACATGAATAACTTGTAACTGTGGCTTATATTGAATGAAACTTATAAGAGGAAGCCAAACTTTGATCTTTTCCATTGTCTGGTAAAACAGTTATCATCATGTCATCCCATGAGGAATGGATATCCCTACTCTCCAAAACCATAATACATAGTTTAATCCTACAAGGTATTAATTTCTGTTTTTGAACATTCCAAAACTCTAAGGGGAATACCATAATCTCCTGCTGTTTTATTACTTGCTTGCCCTTGCATCACCTTCAGAACTTCTTTCTGTGTTATTAAGATCATGTCGGCATACGTTTCTCTAATAACTTTGTAGGTAATCCAGAATCTCATTTTCAAATTTGCTCCACTCATTATTTGATTGATATAACTGATGAAAATGTTGACAGTGCACTTCTGCTATCAGCATTTTGTTCCTAATAACCTTAGTCACTTTTTGCCTTAGATAAATTTATAAAGATCTCTGGTAGTCAGCTGAATTATAAA
Organism: Protopterus annectens; assembly: GCF_019279795.1. Lineage (NCBI taxonomy): Eukaryota > Metazoa > Chordata > Ceratodontiformes > Protopteridae > Protopterus > Protopterus annectens. The sequence goes on along the minus strand of NC_056732.1, from coordinate 622,022,861 downwards.
AATATCAATATTTCAGTAATACCCACATGATTGCATAATTTGTGTCCAATAACCTTTTAAACACCTGATTTACCATATCTACTTCCACCTATACTTTCAATTCACTATTATAATACTTGGTTCCAATCCTACCTGTCCAATAGGCAACAGGCTGTTCTATGGCAGGACAAATTATCTACATGCCTACCTGTTACACTTCCTCTTCTCTTCACCATCTTTGTTAATGACCTGCCCACAATCACCCCCATGCCACCATGCATTCAATGCAGAGAGATGATTCGACATCATCAGCACCTGCCTCCCAACCTACCTCACCTTTCTGCTTCAACACAAGACACCTTCAACCTAATAAAAATGGTTCACCCACTAACAAGACTCTTCCCCCCACCTCTCTATTACATCCTCCAATGGAACACTATATCACCGTTACCATTGATAACTCCCTTAAATTTGACACCCATTTCAATCTTACCATCAAATTACAATTGCCAGCACACACCTACTATCAACTTTTTTCTATGCTCCCCCTCTTTACAAACCTAAACAAGACAACCCTTAACAACTTTGTTCTTGTTACAATCACATAGGAATGCACCACTGCACTAACTTGAAGCAACTAGGGTGGTTTAGTTTTTCCAGCAACTCCATTTCAAACAACTCAAAAAACACCAGCTCTGAAAACATCATTCACCCTATATTAACCTGCAATCATCTGTACTCCTCCATAAATACTCTCTGGCAATGTCCCTGTTCCAAACCTGATTAACCACTATCATTTACCCTTCTCTTACCTCACTATTTTTATATGCTGCTGTTGTTTTTTTTTTCAAGATGATGTATCTTTATATTGTATTTAGAACTCAACTATCTTCCTTTTGCATTAACAATGTTCATATGTCTGTTATGTACTTGGAGCTTTTCTCCCGGGCCTCCGCTGAAAATGGACATGTATAAATGTAAAATAAATAAATAAATAAATAAAAATTGTTCTGTAACCCTGCCAACTGGATTCCTTTCCTTCTCAGATCATCTTAACTCTTTTTCATTATCATATTGGTATAATTGCTTTAGTTTTCAATGTATTCATAAAAAGATCCTATTCAGTCCTCAAACATGTTGACTGTTGCAGTTTAAGCAGCTTGATCTATATTAATTGTTCATAGCAGTCTGTAACTGTCTCCTGTTTAAGATAACATATAGGAACATGCTAGTATCTCTTAACATATATTTGAATGCTAATATCATCCTAAACAAGAAACTGCTAATGTGCACAGTAAACACTCCAAGGGTACATGGTCTGACACTTCAATAGGAAAAATCTTTGCATCTTTAGCAAATTAGACATGCTCATTAGTTATATATACTTTAACAATTAAAGATCTAGATTTATATCTACCACAATGAAAAGTATACTGCAGTAATTTAGATATTCTGTCTTAAACAGCAGTCATCCCCATCGCTAACTGTACATATCACCCAAATATGGTTATATGGCATTCTCTTGGTCCACCTCTCAACCATGAAGTACTTGTTACAGTAAATATTCCATGCTCCCAAACATACTTTTTATGTCATCTTTGAAAACATTTTATCTTACCTTCCTAAAATTCTGTGTAATATGCATAGAGGTAAATAAACACTGCATATAGTAATAAAAGTTGATCGAATGTAGCCATTCACGCCTGCATAGAAACTGGTTGCACCCAATAGTATGTGGTCTAATACTACAGCATACTTCTTGGTAGCCAGCAATTTCACCCCTCTTCATCTTACCCAATGAAATGTGGATGGTGTTTCCTATAACCAGAAGCATTTCATCAGTGCATTATGTTCCAACTTTTCCATATATGTGTCTCTAACAGCAACAATTCAAGCCTCCTTAAATAACATAACACTCTATGCTTTGTAACTAGATTGCTTAACACATTTACATTCCATGTCACAAACCTCATCACACATCCATAGAAAAGTTTCCCCAGCAATACCCTTCCTGATACAGTTAACAAACAGGAGCAAACACATGTACTACTCCCCCCAACAAATGGTGCAATATCTTTAAAGTCAATACTGTCTTAGAAATATTGCTTTAACAGGCCCAAAAAAGTTTTCAGCACTAAAGAATCTACTTTTAAAACCATATACACAAAATACTACCTTAACTTTGCTATTAATGCATACAAGTTCAAAAAAAGGCTAAGTAGCAATAACACATTTAATTCACCCAACCTACCAAACTAAAAGCTAACCATTGGTGACTAAAGATAAACCCATTAGATGGCTCACATAGTTGCCCCCATTACTTCCCCAGTCTTTTGAAATGTTGGAAATATGCACTTGTAAATATAAAATCCTAACATATTATAGCATATCTAGATAAATAGAATGATTTAGTTCCTTTGCCGAAGCACAGAGTTGCATATATATATATATATATATATATATATATATATATATATATATATATATATATATATATATAGGTATATATATATATATATATATATATATATATATATATATATAGATAGATATATATAGATATATATATATATGTGTGTGTGTGTGTTTGTATTCATACAAATATTTCAGACATGGTCAATAATGCCTTTCTGTCCTACTAGAGTACCAAAGCAATCATCCTTATAATAAGTGACCAAATTGTTCTTAAACTATCTGAACATGTGTTTGATTTAATCTAATTTGGTAGTCTAATTCCAGGCATCAGCCACTCTCTGAGAACCAATTAGTATACTTCTTATTCCTATATAATCTCCTCCACATGTTGTCCTATGCTTCTCTATTATTATTTGATAACCTCAAACATTCCCAGAGCAAGTTATCTCTCAATGGCCGGTATCCCTAAATAAGGTCTCCCCTTAAATATCTGTATAAGATGCTGTACATGTCATCCTTTCATAATAACTTAAACATTCACTTCCATGGATGTCCTTGGCATATTTCTGCTGCACTGTTTCCAATTTATTCATGCTAGTTGTCTTGTAATGTTTCAATATTATTATGCCATACACTAGTATGAGTCTAATGTAACTCACAACCAATGATTTTATCATTTCTGAATTCCTACCGCGGGATTCACTAGGCAGTTTTTTCTGTGCAGGAACAGTGTAGCCACTCCTGCATGGAAAATGGCCCCCAAGCAATTCAGGATAGTGCCGTTATCACGTGCATGAGCGGCCCTACACTGTTCTAGCACGGAAAACCATGCGGCATGCAAATCACCTCATTTGCTGGTGAAAAACATGCAAATGAGGTAATTTAGCAATTCATCAAGCTGCCTGGACTCCATGTTAGAACAGTGTCAGTGCAGAAATGTTTTCAGTTAATAACTGAATACATTTCTGCAAATGACAAAACGGAGGCATGACAGCTCATGAAAAAGCATGTATTATGTTCATTATTCATGCGAATGGCCAAATATAAGGCCATTGGCATGAAAAATTGTTTCATTTTTATGACAACTAAACTTTTTTTTTTGGCCAATCTCGACCATCTAAGCATAGGGCAACAGTGCACAAACACGATTGTGCAGAATATAAAAAAATGGGAAAACTCAACTTTAAGGTAAATCTGCATTTTGCCATTATAGTCTATGGCATGCAGAATGTAAACAATACCAAGGAGCACTGGTTGTCAAGGGGAAAGGTTCTATTTTAGTGCAGTAACTAAAGACCTGCACACTGGGGTATGCAAATGAGGGGAATGTTACTGAATCACAAAATATTCTTAGTCCACACACTACTGTGTAGGTACTAGAACAAGATCATGTAGGCAGGAGGAGCAACTAACTGGAAAAGGTGTGTATAATGCCTGCTGTAAGCACATTGGAGCTCAGTGGCCTATGTTTGGCCTTAGCTAAGTACAGTTAAGGAAGGGGATGTGTTAGCACTGTTTACATTGCATATATGAGTGTGCACAGCTTGCAATGGGTTTTAAACTAAAAAAAAAAAAACAGGAAACAGCAACAGTGTTTACATTTGAGCACTGTGAATGCACAACATGCCTCGGGGCTTAAACTAGCAGGAAACTGGTAAGGGGAAATAGCAGTAGGAAGGCAATCAAGGAGATATAGCATAGCTGGCAGGTGGAATGTATTAGAATCAGCCAATTACACAGGCAACAGCCCAGAGCACCACTATAAACTATGCAAACACCTTTCAGAGTGTTTTTTCCCACAAACTCTACACAGATGGGAGGATTTTTAACTGGCAAAACTAACTAAAAATGTTAGAAGCTGTTGCTGCTTTACTCTATCAATATGTGCTAGAGGCTGAGGGTGGTGAAGAGAGAATGCTGACAACCGACCCACAGTGAGGAGGAGGAGAAGAATGTACAGACCCAGGGTAACCTACCAGGGCCTACATGAGATGGAGATAGTGGAGTGCTATAGGGTGGACAGGGACATTCTACAGCAAATCATCGGGCTGTGCCGGCCATGCCTCACACACAGAACTAACAGACAGGAACCCATCCCAGTGGATACCAAGGTATATCTAGGCTTAAGAATACTAGCCACAGGTACCTTCCAAAGACCAGCTGGGGATATCATGGGAGTCTCATATATATTTTCCCAACTCCCATGAGGCATTGACCAGAAGTACGCATCTCTTCCACTGTATAGCAGAATACCCTGAGGTAGTTGGTGCAATAGACTAAATGCACATCCACATCAAAACACCACCTGGCAAGCAGGGTAGGGTCTACATAAACCGCAAAGGCTTCCCCTCCATCAACAGCCAGGTTATGTGCAATACCCAGGGCATTATCATGCAAGGGTTTGCTAGCAGCCCTGGAAGCTATTACGACTCCCACATCTGGCATTCCTCACAGCTGTATCAGGGGTTTGCCAGGGGGGACATCCCATATGGCCATCTAGTGGGGGATGCTGGCTATGCACTGGAGCCGTGGCTGATAACACCCATCAGAAATGCACACACACATGAACAAAAACCCCATAATGAGACCCACTCACAAACTGGGATCATTGTAGAGCGTGTGTTTGGGATGCTCAAGTCATGGTTCCACTGCCTCGACATATCTGGTGGAGCCTTCTAGTACTCCCCAGCTACATGTGAATAAATGTTCATAGTATGTGCCATGCTACACAATATGATCTTGTGGAAACAGCTGCAGCAGAAACAACACTGGGGGGGGGCACACAGCCCCCCCCCACTATTGCCAAGGCCATCACAGGCACAGGGGGACTTGGAGGAGAAACTTCCTGAGCCTGCCCCTGTAGGTAGATGAAGGCATGCCCAGTATGCCCTGTCCTTGGCAAAGAAGCAATGCATAGCACACTCACTGACACTGTAGGGACCCAGGGACTGATAGCTCTCTCCGACTCACACATACAGTAAAATGGATGCCAAACATGACATTACCTGTGCTTTACCATGTATAGGGAGTGTACTACATGCATCATAGTCAGCCCTCCAGCACCATCTTTAATACTGGCCCATCAACAAGGTAAGTCACTCTTCCTATCAATTAGTGAATGGAGTAGTATGTTCTGATAGTTGTATGCATGGTATGGATGCAAGCAAGCAAGGGAATTGGGTGGCTGAATGGGATAGCAGCAGACAGCTGACAGCTATATGGGACAGCAAGAAATCCATAACAAATATTGGTGTCAACATACTAGGCAGTACTACACAAGGTGACAACTCCCACCACAGTACATGTGGTGGCCCAAATAACTGTGGGTGTCAATAGGTCACACACATGGATGCCAGTGCGGGTCACATATCCACCTCCAGCCTCACCCAGAAAGACAGGTGTAGATGATCATAAAGAAATGCCTCCAAATGATGACAATGGTGAACAGCCCTCTCCAGACCTACACAGACATAGTACAACAGGTCTGGCAATTGCATTTTAGTTCTGAAGGGTAAGAAGTCTGAAACTGAAATTGATGCCATTAAAATCTAACATGTACTCTACTGATATGCCTCCTTTCTGCATGATAGGTCACAATACAATATGAAATGGAGGCCAACAGAGTAACTGAAATACCAGTACAGTCATTGCAAATGTTTAAAGTCTTCTGGTGTGCACCTCCTCACACGCAATCCCATGTAGAAATGCAGTAACATGTAAGTTTGAGGAGTAATATCAGTGGAGCACAGATTGCCAGAGCTGTCCCAGTCTACATGATAGATTGTTGCATGTGTACAATATGCAGAGGTTAGTGTGGTAAGTTTGTTGTGTGTTTAATATTGTCTGGAAGCAGTCAACATGTAGGATGGTTGTGTCTCAGTGGCCTAGGTACAGTACTGTGGTTGACAGACCCATGTTCCAACAACTGCAGTGCCAACTACACTGCTTCTCAGCTATACCCATGTCAGCAGTGGTACATACTCACGGTCCAGATGTCAATATCTGTCACCGGTGGAAAGCTGGACACACCATGAACGGGGTCCCATACATATAAAAAGTACACAGGTGGAACTACCCTACACAGAGTACATATAAAATAACTGTCAACTGCACACAACTTTGGAATTATACATAGAGAGGTTAGCATCACATTAGTTGTCCCTCTGGTATGGAATACTGATAGTCTGGCCAATCATTGGCAGACCACAAAAGGCACAGTTATAAAGTAATAACAAGCTGCCCATGTCAAGGCAGCATAAGAGGAATTTCCCAGGTATATCTGTGAGTCAGGTGCCAGTAGCTTCCATATTACACATGCACTCAGCTCACCCCACCATCAGCCACAGGTTTATCACAGGTCATATCTTTGCTGTAGGGAATGAGTACAGCATGACCCCATCTCTTTATGGGAATACATACATGATGCTGCATGCTGAATAGGTGTCCCATGCAGGTGTGTCCCTAGCTGTAAGTAGCAACCTACCCACATCCAGAAACATATATCAATATGGACAGGAAGGATTGACAGGAACACCTTAACCGCTTACCACTGTCACCCCAGGGTAATCCACTGGCTTGCAGCCTGGGAACATATGAGTAACAGAATGCACTGGCCTGCTACAGATGGCCTGCAGCACTCTCAAATGGCCTACAGTCCTCTGGCAAAGGCCCATGCCTCACCCATAGTGCCAATGTCTGGAATGTCAGGGATGTCTTAACTAATAACCTAACATAGTAAACAGAAAACAAATGCAAGCCCATGCTGACAAATGCCAGTAGCATATCTCCCCATGTCCTACTGCAAGAACTGTGGACTAGGCTATAAATACTACTGGGATAAAGGCCCAACTATAGGGATACCTCTGAAATATTGCTTTCATAATGTTAAGAAGAGGAGAGAATAACAGAGTGGGGGGTCTAGAAGCATGGATGTCATGGAGTGTATGAAGTCCAAAACTCTATTTTCTGCCCATACTACCCCCTGACTGCAAACCCGTGAATGAATAGCCATAAAACTGCTTGTAAACCACAATGTAAAGGTAAACTGACCAGATATATGAGTCCTGCCTCTGGATAACCTGGGTGTATCTGTACAGCTGAGAAGTATGGCCTCAGTCGGATACGGGCATTCCGTTAAGTTGAGAAAAACACAAGAAGGGGATGCCCAGCCAGCATACTACCAAGGTGCTAGACCATTTGCATAGAACCATCAGTCTATTGTCTGTAGCTACCCCTCCACAATTGCAGGAGTGTGCCAGAATGTGTAGTCTATGCCTCAGAATATTGGTCTCAGCTTCATTCATCTTGTATTTCCCTGGTAAATAACTGTGAACAAAGAATGATATCTGTCAGTAGTTGATAACATGATACATCACAGTGTAAAACAGTACGTATGTCAGAAAATCTATGCTACAATTAACCATGTTACACAAGCAGCACAGACAGCAATAGTTACAGAATCCCCTGTATGTTACACTCATTGTGTCTCCATATTGGCAACCTATCTACAGATATCCTACAGAAACAGGTTGCTAGGTGTAGCTGTAGCACACAAAACCCTAGATCGGAGTCAAACATACACACACACACAGACGTGGTGAAGAGAGAGACGGACAGTGACAGAGAGAATTCCATTATGAGGCTTTCCCACCCAGTACAGATTCCATTGGCCTATATCACATGATGTGCTGATATCATTCACTGTAGAAGTTGTTTTTGTTAGCCCTCAGCCCTATAGTCTCAATGGTGCTTGTGATAACTGTGTAACACTATAGTACGAATAAGTATTCATGTAGCATTTGTAATCTCAGTCCTGTAAAATGTAAAGTTGTGTGTGTGTGTGTGTGTGTGTGTGTGTGTGTGTGTGTGTGTGTATGTTTTTTTCTAGATGAATGAGTTTGAGGCCATTCACACTCATTACACTTCCCATTGCCTTACTTTAGCACTCCTGCTGATGTCAGTCACCTTGAAATAACCCTTTGGGCAGCTTTCAGATCTATAAGCTCTGTGGGACTTGTGATAGCTGTGTAATACTATAGTGTAGTAAACTAGTTAGGTAGGAGTTCTAATCTCAGTCCTGGCAATTATGAAAATGTGTGTGTTTCTAGGTGAATGATTCTGAGGCCATTCACAGTCATTATACTTCCCATTACCCTACTTTAGCACTCTTGCTGATGTCAGTCACCTTGAAATAAACATTTGGACAACTCTGAGCTCTGATAACTGTGTAATACTAAAGTGTAACAAACTATGTAGGTAGGAGTTCTAATCCTGGTCTTGACAACTGTAAAAATGTGGGTTTGTGTGAGAGAGTGTGTGTGTATTTGTAGAGACATGATTTTGAGGCCATTCACACTCACTACACTTCCCTTACCCCTTCTTTAGCACTGTTGCTGATGTCACTCACCTTCAAAGATACCTTTAGACAGCTTTCCAACATATAAGATCTGTGGCGTTTGTGATAACTGTGTGATACTATAATATAGCAAACTAGTTAGGTAAGAGTTCTAATCCTGGTCATGGCAACTGTGAAAGTGTGTGTCTTTGTCAAGCCATGGTTTTTAGGCCATTCACACTCACTGGACTTCCCAATGCCTTACTTTAGCATTCCTGCTGTCAATCACCTTGAAATAGCCCTTTGGGCATCTTACAGCTCTATAAGCTTTGAGGTGCTCATGATAACTGTGTAATACTATAGTGTAGCACACTACATAGGTAGAAGTTTTAATCCCAGTCCTGGCAACTGTAAAAATGTGTGTGTTTGTGTGAGAGAGAGTGTGTGTGTCTTTATAGAGATATGATTTTGAGACTATTCACACACTATACTTCCCTTACTCCTCCTTTAGCACTGCTGCAAATTTCACTCACCTTCAACGATACCTTAGGGCAGCTCTCTAACATATAAGCTCTGTGGCGATTGCAATAACTTTATAATTCTATAGTGTAACAAACTAGTTAGGGAGGAGTTCTAATCCTGGTCCTGCCAAATGTAAAAATGTGTGTGTTTGTATGTGAGAATGTGTGTGCGTCTTTCTAGAGGCATGATTATGAGGCCATTCACACTCACTACACTTCCCTTACACCTCCTTTAGCACTGCTGCTGATGTCAGTCACCTTCAAAGATACCTTTAGACAGCTCTTCAACATATAAGCTCCATGGTGCTCATGATAACTGCATGATACTGCAGTGCAAAACATTAATTAGGTTGGAGTTCTAATCTTAGTTCTGGCAATTGTAAAAGTGTGTCAGTCTGTGTGTATATTTGTAGGTTGAATATATATATATATATATATATATATATATATATATATATATATATAGAGAGAGAGAGAGAGAGAGAGAACCTGACTGATTCTATAGACTCCTTTCCCTACTTTTGAATGACTGTACTAATGGATATGTTTGGAAAATCATCACTATTTTATAGAGCGCAGATGGTGTAACGGTACATTGCTTTAATTGTAGTTTACAGGGCCCTGGGTTCAAGACTTGACAGGATGCATTATTTTGTTGCAAGGCAGAACAGTTGCTGCTGGGGAGGAAGTGATAAAGGCAGTAATTAAAAGAGGTCCTTAGTTTGGGCCCATTAATCACCATTTTGACAGCCTTTGAACAGATTTGTTGCAGTAAGAGGTTCAGAGCATGGATCTGATGTCCGACTAATTAATATATATATATATATATATATATATATATATATATATATATCATATGTGCATATTTTATATGTATATCTCTACATATATTACATATTAATGTTTCCATATACACACATATATATATATATATATATATATATATATATATATATATATATGCATCTCCATACACATATACATTTACATATATGTATAAAACTTGACTAATTTTAACAAACCTTTTCCCTGCTGTTGAATGACTCTACTGAATGATATGTTTGAAAAAACCTAGGACATATATATGGCTTAGTGGTAAATTGCTATGGCTATGATGTGCAGCGTCCTGGGTTCAAGACATGCAAAGGCTGATTGTTTTGTTGCTGGGAAGAACAAGGGCTGTTGGATACAGAGTGATTAAGGCACTTTTAAGCAATTGTAAGTGGGTTTGCATGGATTTGCATGGAGCTAAGCAATGCTAACTTCCGGTTAACTATGCTGACAGACAGCCTTAAATGTGCTTAATCTGTGTAAGCATCACTTAGCACCATGCAAACAGGCTTTTTCCCGCTTACTACTGCTTACTCCTTCTTACCCCCTCAATTTCTTTAAAAGAAAAGAAAAAAGGGGTGATAGGAAAGTGGTGTAAAAGGGGGCATGAAGAGGGAAAAACAATATGAAAGATAGCTAAGGGTGTGCAGGATGGGTGTAGGGAAGGTCCATAGCTGTTCATTTCTTCTACAGCAACAGCTGTGCATATATACTGAATTTGGAGATAAATCTGTACACTCAAACCCCTGAGAGAGGGGTGAGGACAACAATAATGTGTTGTGAAGCCAATTAGACCAGATTACATATGTCCAGTGGACATGTGTGTGAAAGGGACAGTTATGTATGGGGCGACAATTTTGGGGATGAACAGATTCCCCCTTTTTTTTCTAAGGTGAGGAAGAATAGTAGGTATATTTGGGGAGGTAGGTTGGGTAGGAAGACAGACAAGACAGGCAAGACAGTATACAGAGGAAGTATATGACATGTGGGGAATAAACACCTTTGACAGGGAGGGGTGTTTGGTAATCAGAAGCACATGAGCCCCCAAATGTATACAGTGGGACTGAGGTCCCCACCTATGGGCAGTCACCACTGCACCTTTACAGCCCCAAAGGTGGCTGTGCTGAGGGCTGAGCAGGAATGGCAGGCTGACCCTCTAAATGCACCACGTGGCCCTCAAGCTGGCGTAGCAGACCTCCCAATTTTTTACAGAGCTCACTAAGCACCAGACCCCATACTTGGCTTCAGGTGACAGGATCCTATCCACAACCATGCCCAGGGGTGATGAGCCCCATCACCTGAGGCAGTTCCACCCAAAGGTGGTGCAGGACTAGTGGATGAGGAGGTCCCAAGGTGAGTCCCAGACGTGCTGAGGCCCGGTGCCATGGCCAGATGAGGCAGGAGAGGCAGATCCACTGGGATCCGCCTTCCTAGACATGCTATGTTGTTGCAGTTTTAGAACATATGTTGGTTAGTAATGGTAAACACATTCCAGGATTAGTTATAACAGCATTCATGAGTATTCCCATTAACCCAAAACAACAGATTTGGAACATTTGCATAACAAACAGAACACATGAATATATGGAACCACAGTGGACATTACACCTGCATTCAGGTTACATTGATAGCAGCAGGCTACCAATGATAGTATTTGAACAGGGAACATTAATTGGAAAACATTTCAACACTTGTAAAACAATAGGACACATGCCCCAATGGTAGGTTTGCGGGAAAACATACCCATTCAGTTATGTGTTTAGATTATTGGTGAAGATAAGGTGGGAGAGAGAGAAAGAGATGTCAATTAACAAATGTATATTCTTGCAGTGATCACAGCTTTAATGATCATTGCTCTAATCTTTACTCTACACGTATTATTACAAGAACCTATGGCCTTGGGTTGGGTAGTGGTATGTTTGTACATGGTGTATAATTACAGCCTTCTTATAACTACTTTATACCTTCTCATACCTGGAAGACTTGTGGAGGGAATTTCTTTTAACACTACCTGACTGTTTCTACCCATATTCACATAGTCAGAGTTAGATATGTGCACTCATAGTGTGTGTGTGTGTGTGTGTGTGTGTGTGTGTGTGTGTGTGTGTGTGTGTGTGTGTGTGTGTGTGTGTGTGTGTGTGTGTGTGTGTGTGTGTGTGTGTGTGTGTGTGTGTGTGTGTGTGTGTGTGTGTTTGCTACTGCCATACTCTGCCTTTATTTCTATCGGTCACCCTGGTTGTTGGCAGCAGGGACCAGTAGCTGTAACAGCATGACACTTTTAAACATTTCTTGGGGGAGACCACTTGGTGTATGTACTTATCTTGCTGTCATTTGCAGTCTTGGGGTTGGACAGTGGGTGTTGGACACAGTATAACAACAGCCTTCTTACAGCTACTTTATACCTTCTCTTACCTGGAAGACCTGTGGAGAAAATTTCTGTTAACACCACCTGACTGTTTCTACACATATTCACAAAATCCTAGGTGAAATTATGCATACAGCTTACTACCACTCCCGGAATTTGAACCACGGTTGTTTCTGCTATAAATGCAACAATTTTGCATTTCATCAGAACAAGCTAGTGAGAAACTACTGTCTTTCCCTTGAATGATTTCTCTCTAATTCTCTTCTGGTTGTACAACCTGACCTTATAATTACTGCTTTCTTATACATACATTCCTATACATACCTTTTGACATAGCACAGTGTGGAAAACAGTGGTTAACACAACATTACTATTCAGATATCAGATCTTGGTACATGAAACATTTCATATCAGTTAATCTCATATCTTACAGAAGCACTAACTTTGTCAGATGAGACTTGATTGTTTAATGCTTTCAGAGCTATAGTTACTGTGCATAACCTGCACACACTTCAATTCATAAAATACCAGAGTAAATACAACCAGTCCAGGGTTTTGAATTTTATTGACAAGCAGTTACAGTTTTAGTTATATACAACCTATATGAGACTATTATTTTAATATTGTCTGGTTTATTCAGTACAAACCATACCCATTTTTAATACTGCAAGGTGACATTCTACTCCTTTATATTTATTTGGTATGAATACTACAAGCTAGATTGTTACTCCCCAGCCTCATGATGCAGCCTTTGCAATCTGCTTGCATGTGCTTCCTGGTTTGCAGCCCACTCAGCTGGAGCTGTAAAGAAAATAGAGAAACATTTATGCATACCGATCCATTACATACACAGGCTGGACTTTGGTAAACAGTTATTGATAGGTTCATAGGTTCATAGGTAGGTACTAGGCTATCAGCCCAAGGGCCTACGCAAGCCTAGCCAACAAAGTTCCCTGGCTTACGCCACCCAAGAAAGTTATTTTCCTGTGCCACTGATGAGCAGAGACACAGAAGTGATCCCCGGGGTTTATTTCCTATTTCCCATCCACTCATCAAGATTTTTCTTGAAGAGTGCTAATGAAGAACTTTGCTTGACATAGATGGGTAGCCTGTTCCAGAGCATGGGAAGTCTCTGGGATAGGAATCTATCCCTCCAGCATATCCTGTTTATTGTGGTGACAAGGGTTAGGTCCCTAGAGCATGTAGCTCGGAGGGATTGGGATTTCTGTAGCTGTAGCATGTCCAACAGCTCTGGGTTTGACATAGCTTTATATGTTAGGCAGAGATCACCTGTGAGTAGCGATATGCTATGGAGTAAAGCTGGAGTTTTTTGAGGTGGTCAGTGTAGGGCATTTGTTTGAGTCCAGTAACCTCTTTGTGAGGTACTTCTGTGGCCTTTCCAGCTGCTGCAGATGCCTTGTGAGGTACATTCCAAAAGGGGCGTTGTACTCTATAATGGATTTAATGAGTGATGAGTAGAGGGTAACGATGACATTTTTTTCCTGGATGAGAACCCTTTTATGATGAGGTGTGCCATGTAGAAGGACTTCCTGACTACTGTGGCGATATGACTATCAAAGGAGAGACTACTGTCCACCTGGGTGCCAAGGTCTCTTATCACGCATTTGGTGTTAAGTAGATAGCTGCCTATGTGGTAGTTCATGGGTTCAGAGTTTTTACCAAAGGGGATGACACTGCACTTTTTGGCATTGAGCTTGAGGCCATGGCTCTGACACCAGGCATCTGTCTCAGAGATGCCCTTCTGTGGGATGTTCACATCATTTGGGGACTTGACTATGGCTCCTAGTTTGCAGTCATCTGCGAACTTTGTTAGCCAGAGGCCTTCTGTGTTAGCCTGTACTTCAGAGAAGTACATACCAAACAGGAGCGGTCTCAGGACAGAACCCTGTGGTACTCCACTTGTCACTGGTTTGAGGTCAGATTTGGAGTCTGCAACTTTTACAGTGTGGATTCTGTCAGTGAGCCAGTTGGCAACCCATCTTGTGACGTAGGGATTTATGCCTAGTTTATTGAGTTTAGCTATAATTCCAGAATGGGGGATGGTGTTGAAAGCCTTGGCGAGGTCAAGATAGGCTGTGTGAACCACTTTACCCTCATCTATGGCTTTGGTGACTGCCTCAAAGAAGTCGATCAGGTTCAGGAGGCATGAACTGCCTTTCACAAACCCGAACTGGGTGGGATCCAAAGTTTGGAGGTTACCAATGACTTTGTTTATGAGGTCCATGATGATACGTTCTATGGCTTTGCAGACCAGGCTTGTCAGGCTAATAGGTCTATAGTTCCCTGGATCAGTGGTGGCTCCCCCTTTGTGGAGTGGGATAACTGTTGCTGTGCACCATTCAGTGGGCACAAAGCCTGATGGCAAAGATATGAATACTTACACATGCCTGGGACATCATTCCTCTGCCTTGTTTCTTGGACCTACTGGTCCAAGAACTCCCTCTTCCTCTGCTTCAAGTCAGCATAGTGGTGCTGGACCTGCTCACCAGTCCAAGGGATGCCAGTGGCACTGGTGAGATCATGGGTGAGACTTTCCCAGGCCACTGCTTTGCATTGGGAGCCCTGGTACTGGTCCTGCAGCAGTCTTACATCATGTTTTTTTAACAAGGAGTCCTACTATGACCTTGGACTCCTGCATGCCCCAGTGCTGTGCCCAGAAGTGCATACCCTCTCCAACACAAGCCATACTGCCTACAGTGGGGAGCTACAACTGGTTATGAGCTGTATTCCTGCCTGCGAGGTTTAAATATGTCCGATTTCCCACCCTTTGCCATGATTGGACAGTTTTGAATATGCTGAGCTAAGCTAAGCTACAGGCAAACCTGCTTAGCTAAGGTTGGCAATGCTTAAATGGGCAGGTTCAGCACTGCTTACAATGGGCAAATCTGCTTAGCTGGGGTACTCATTGCTTAGCATTCATATTTCACCAGTGCTTACACCCTGTAAGCATAGCTGTGCAATGCTTAGCATGGCTTAAGTTTTATTCTATGGACTATCAGCATCATTCCTGACATATTCTAATTTTATGTTTCCCTTCCCTAACATCCCCCTATGTGCTTTCCTTACATTTATTCTTGTGTTACTATACTGTATGGGGCAGTTGTGTTTATATGGGGATTTCATATCTTTTTCCTGGACTGACACCTTTTTTTGGTTCTGCTATACTACCCTGGGTGAATACTATTATTTACTACCTCATTTAATTCAATATATGACTTTTACAACTGCTTTCACATGTAAAAGTGAAAAGACTTCAGTGGGGCTCGAACTGTGAATATTTGCATATAAAGCTGCAGTTCTAACCACTACACTATTTCAGATAACTTGTTTAGCTGATATTTTCATATTTAACTCCTTCAGATATTTAAGCTATGCTAAGCACAGGTACATGAATCGCACACCCGCTCAGCTATGCTTAAACTTTGTTGCGGCCTGAAAAAATATATGTATGTGATTTATTTTTTTCTCATTTTACTGGGATGACATGTTTAGCATTAGTGTGAGTTTACTACTGACAGACAGTTCATTTCAGACTCCACATCGAGGGTAAAGTCATGCTAATGCGAAACCTGTTATTTTATCAACGTTCTAAGTTTGTATGGGCTATATTTAAAATCTGTGTCTCTATTTGTTCCCCCAACATTTATTCATCTGTTTTGCTCTAGAAGGTTGAGAAGTATGCATCCTCTCTTGTTTTGAATTGCCGAATGGCAATTCTGGAGTGCAGGGGGCATGTGCATTGTGAGTGCACTCCTCTTGGACATGGCCCCTGCACTTGCACACAGAATAGTGTCTGTATTAGAGTACAGCAGTGTACCTTCATGAAAATGCATGGCATGCTGCCATGCTGCATGGGAACAGTCCCTTCCATGCCAGAATAAGCTATTCTTGCATGGAAGTTTTCTGAATCTGGGGGCTAGTCTTTAAAAATCTTTCTATTCAGCCGGAAGTTTTATAACTATCATTAATTAATTGGCTGATATGATCAGAAAAAAAAAATAAATCAGTGCTGGATCTACCAATACACCTATGTCCTCAAATGAATCCACAGTTTCAATCACTTTGTGCTATGTAAAATATTCACCCATTAGTCTAATGTTTCACAAATCTCATATACTTAGTTTTTGATATTTATTAGCAGATTATTCTCCTCTGCCCACCTGGCCAATTTTTTTTTTATTACTGAAATGTCCTATCTGTGGCAAATGTAATTATTTTTTTTCTGATTTTTCAAATCATCTGCATTCAGACTGTAGCACGCCTGTGATGAAAAAGATTGAGCATGACCGCAAGTTACTTAAAATTCTAAAATAATATCTGAGGTTCTGATAAACTGATAATTCTATGCAGCTAGACAAAACAGATATTTTATTCATAAAGACATGCATCTTTGACATCCTAACTTCTCTGTAACCTTTGTCATTTCAAGTTTTATTCAAGATGTCCAGCAGTAGAACCTTTGCATTGCTGTGAGCATTAATCCATTTTACATATTTTTTCAAAGTTATAACATTATAAGCTTTCACTCAGACAAAAGAGACTGCTTCTTCCTGTTTCTGAAAGTACTCTCATATATTGCTCTGAATTACTTAGGATCCATTAGCAGGTATGAGGCACGTGGTCAAGGAAACCATTGAGGAGCCTAATCAATTTCCCAAAGCACTGTGTGAGTAATTGACTTGCTCAAAATCACACAGTAAGCAAATGGACATTGAAGTAATCACACACTTTACTGTAAAAAGCAGGTGTTAATAGATTATAGTCATAATCCTTTCCACTAACCTGCCAAACAACAGACTCAGTGATCCTTCAGGGCATGAACTCACCATCCCCAGCTCTGGAGGCTAATGCCTTATGCATTAGGCCAATGAACCTGTCTTTGTACCACCTACTTTTACCTTGTAATTGAAAGGTAAGCAAGCCCTGGATGTACGTATGAAGATGTGCAAACCGGTATGTTAGTGGGAGACTTACCTCAAATAGTAACTCCCTGAAAGCAAAGTCAAATGTGCCCAACTGCACTTTCACAAATGTTTTGTCTGCATATCAGTTCTACTGCAAGATGTTTGCTGACTTTCACCATTTGGGAATGCAGTATGGGTTGCCTTTTGCAGAAGTCAGTTTTTACTGCTGCCCCCACAATTTTGGTTTCTGTGCAGTAAATGAGTTTGATTCTTCCTGTTTGTTTGCACAATGGTTGACTTCATTGACTCAGAGTCAATCCATATATATTAGCTGGCTTAAAATCTAACTCACGGCAATAGTTTTATGCCACCTGCAACACAACTTTGTACTTCAGTACTTTATACTTTTTCCTGACTACTGTTCTTCCAAAAAGCACTCACACTGTATCGTACCAATTGTTATCCCCATTTATAGGGATTACCCAGTTATTTCTAACACTTGTTTATTTACACAGTACAAACAGATGTTACCATAGGGCATAGTATGTTACATTTGTAATGTCTTGGAAGTCAGTGCACACAACAGGCTGCTGTTTTTCATTGAACTGCTATTTCAGAAGGATTTAACTCTTCACTGATAAATAGTGTCATGCACTGACTATTGGAATACAATTCATTAGTGCCATGTCCTTTCCCATAATCATCCATCAAGCTTACTATATACCTGGATATTCTTTGGAAAAGACCTCTAGGAGATACATGAAGGTTGTATATGCTATGTGCAGCCCTGAGGCTTATGTTTGTCAGTGTATTGGGTATACACCCAACATTGGCTTATAAAATAAGGCATTTCATAATAGTATCTCTTTATTAGGGCACAGTCACAGTAAGTGTGCTTGTATAAATAACTGTACACTGACTTTTAATTCAATAATCTGTGAAATTGCATAGACACTCAAGCATGATTTCAGTTTTTTTTTTTTTTTGTTTAATATTTGAGAAGCCAGGATACACAACTGGATCTAAAGGCATTATTAGTATTTGGTCAATTTTATGACTGAATCTTTCTTGTCTTTCTGAGAATCTGCTAATTTTTTATCACATTTTCTAGTCTTCAGAATATTGTAGTCACATTTGGGCTTCTCTTCTTGGCTCCTGTATTTTTTAAGCCTTAATTTGATGTCCAGGTTTTGAATCACTTATAAAGGATTTGAAAGCAAAATTGCCCAAACTGCTAATTTTATTTAAGTAGCAGTTTTAACAGTCAGCTAAGACCTCTGTGATTTTTAGTCCCCGTTTTCAAGTCAGTAGAAGGCAAAACAATGAGTAGCATAAAATAGACGAGAGGTGCATCAAATATACAACTGCAGCAAGGTTAAACAGCACCACTTTATTTCTGCAGGAATTAACCTCCTGAAGAGAATATGCATGGATGTGAATAAATACACATAGAGATAAGCATATTAATATGTTAGTTAATTGTAAAAGTGATCAAAATGGTGGGAAAATACATGAACAGTGAACTAGAAAGAAGAAGCCCTGGAAACATAAATGTCTTAAGAATGGGCAGCATATACTATTTTATTAAAGAAGAGTAAAAGAAATAGAAAAAACAGAGATGGACTGTATGACTGTATAAGAACAAAACAACAGGTGCATGGATCTGATGCATGCAGAATGGGCACATTAATATGTGCGCATGTGCATTCATACATAAAATACTTTTCAGACAGATGCAGTGAGCTTCAAGTTTTAACATTATCATTCTCTTTCTGACCATGACATAAAAGTAAGTGTGTTTATACAGCTCACTAAATATTGATTATATTCATTAAGAAAAGCAACTGAGGACTGCTTCTGAGAGACATTGCAAAGTTGGAACTTCTGCATGTACTCAGATCTTAACAAATAAGCAACTTGAAGGGGAAGATGAAACCAGAGGATAGCTACCATGGACACTGTCGTCACAAGAGAACAAATAACACAACTGGTTTCTACTTTACACTAGGGAGCCAAAAAAACATTTGAAAATGCCAAATACTTATCACTTGTACTCTAAGAGGAAGGATGGACTTCTGCAGTTCATTTCTGAATTAGAATAGTTGTATGATTTCAAGTAATTTTTGTTAGTGTCTTGTTATGTATTTCATATATTTCATTTATGACCTCTTATTGACAAAAGTAGTGTTTTCAAAGAGCTTTTCAAAAATCTTCAAAGTAAAATAGATATGGCCCATGCTTTTATTCCAGTGTTCTGAAATAACTCAACTGACAAATATTTCAGATTTGTTTTAATACCTCTTCTTATGAAATACTCTAGATAACAATTTATGCATGCAAGCGGTGTTCTTACAGATACTCAACAGGAAGCATTGACACCCTCCCACTCTGTTATACATAAGCATAAGCAGCACATATCCAAGTATAGACACCTAAACATTTATTATTTATTTATTGATATATTTAACATTCGTTTACTGGCATAGACCGACTGGGTGTGAGCCCATTTTCAATGGAGGCCCAGGGAGAAAAGCTCCTCATAGAATACAAACAAGTAGTATCAAGGACATATTTACAGCAAAATTATCTCAGAGGTACAATGAGTGCAAAAACTGGTGCAACATTCTCAATACAGTTTACAGTTAGATTATACACAACAATTTTTCAAGTAGGGATTTCAAAGTACAGTGAGCTGGCTAATATAAAGTGTTAACCTAAACAAAAACATAGTTATAAGGTAAAGACTTAAAGCAGTTTGTTAAGAGTCAAGTCTGTCAAAGTTAGTGAAAGAACATTCTAATGATAGCTGAAGAGTCTATGGCATGTGGTGGTAGGAGGCTGTAGAGAAGTTCAGGGAAAGAAGCAATGAACTATGTAGTAAAGGAGTTGTAGTACTGAAAGTTCTGTATTCATCTGCCTATAACACTTAACTGCATTTTGTTTCAAAATCCTATGCACCCATATTGCTTTCCACACATACCTATACAAATGCCAACCCAAATCATGATCCTTTATCTCCATTTCACTAAATTTAAGTCTGGAGGACTTACCCTTTGCATGCATACCACTTTTGCCTTCCAAAGCACATGCATTTTAAGAGGCAGGACATGCCTCCCAGCCATCATCCACACAAGGTAGTGACAGTTGCTAAGCCATTGGCAGATTCCCTTGGATGTAACACTAAATCACACCTGCAGGTAACTATATGTATATCTACCTTATCCTGTCTCCCCACCAATCACAGTGCCACGTAAAACCAGTATATACTTTCCCAGTGTATATATGTGAATATGAACATATGCACACCTCTCTCTATAAATATATATATATATATATATATATATATATATATATATATATATTTATTTAAATTTGTCAAATGGCACTAAAATCGGCTTGCATCATTTTGACACAAAATGTTCTAAATTATGCATGTTGACACACTACTATGCATGTAATGAGCATCAGTTTCAGTGCATGCAAAAACTGAAAAACAAAAAGTGAAAGAAAACATTCCCCCGTTTCCCCTCCCATAACTCCTGCTAGTTATGTATACTAACTCTAAGATTGCACAGTTCTAGGGGAAAGGGCAAATTCGCCTACTCATAGAATAGTGTGATCTGCTACTTTTGTCAGTAGGTGTTGACCATCTGTTTAGTCAACCAAAATGTGTCAACTAAACAGATTTCAACCAAAGTACTATTCAACAAAAGTAGCAGAATGAATATATATATATATATATATATATATATATATATATATATATATATATATATATACATACCACTGTTGAGTTTAATCAAAGTCTGCATATCATTGCAGGAGCCTTCCTGTGTCCTGAAAGAGTGCTGTTCAAACTATCTGGACATATACAGAGCTGAGTATATTTTTCTGGCACTTCAGAGTTGTGTACTGGTAATTGTTGTTTGACTAATTTTATATCATTGCTTGCAGACTTCAGAGTTGTGCACTGTTATTTTTGCTTCACTGTATAGTTTTTCAGATCTCTGCTGAAGGTGGTTTTTCCCCTCCCCCTATTTCTCTGTGTCTTAAGTTGCATAACTGTTTTTACATCCTGTGTGTTATCTGACCATCTCAAGGATTACTTGCATAAAATTAGACCCTCTTAGTAAAAAGGTCTGCATATCATTGCTGGAGCCTTCTGTGTCCTGAAAGAGTGCTCTTGAAACTATCTGGAGACATACAGAGCTGAGTATATTTTTCTGGCACTTCAGAGTTGTGTACTGGTAATTGTTGTTTGACTAATGTTATATCATTGCTGGCTGACTTCAGATTTGTGCACTATTATTTTTGCTTCACTGTATAGTTTTTCAGATCTCTGCTGAAGGTGTTGGTTTTCCCATACTCTCCCTCCCTATTCCTGTGTTGTTGGTTAAATTTGGAGGGTTTTGCAATTGCCCGCCCCCACTGTAGATTTGATCTGGGACACTCCCCCCAGTCCCATCTCTTTACCTCATTCTACCTAATAGACTCCATCTGCATTGTTTAGTAATTTTTAATTTAATTGCATTTTTTAAACTGTTTGGTCCAACATTGCTACATACTCAAGTGTGCTAGCTTGTACTGCATTTGAATTGTTTTGACTGCTGTTTTAGCTACTTTTCTGTAAATATAAAAAAAAAAATACCTTTCCTGTAACTAGTGTAGTCCAGATTCAGATTTGCAGTATCCAGGACTGTATGTAATCTTCTGAGCCCCCCCCCCAAGCTTTCTGTGTTGGAGGGAAGCCTTCTAGCTTATCAGTGGGAGTGGTAAGCACTAGGTAACCTATCTACCACATAAGGAGTGGTTCTGGCCCAGAAATTGTAGTTATTGGCCGTTTGGGCAGTTTTTCCATCTCTCTCAACTTTCTGATTTAAAAGCTCACATTTGCATTTGTTTCCCCCCTTTCCTGTAACTAGTTTAGTCCAGATACTGATTCTTACTTTTAGCACTTAAATTTGCTTATTCGTGATCAGCACTTGTTCAGAACTTGAAAGCACTAAATAACCTACTAATTACTACAGCACTCAACCTTCCTCATTACCTAGAGGAAGACAGTTTTGGTACTTACTTTCCTCACTTGCTTAGAGAAAAACAGCTCTTGTACTCACTTTCCTCACTTATCTAGAGGAAAATAGTTTTTTATTCAGGCATGTACAAGGGTCAGCTCCCAGTGTTCTCTCCTGTCTATCTGATGAATCTGGGCATCTTGGGGCAATGTAGAAATTGCCTCATGTACACAGACAACCCTCTCCTCCTACCACCCAACACTACAACCTGTGAGAGATGCACTTATCTAGCCAAACTGGAGGTAAAGCTCTCTCCAATCAAGACTGAACTTGACAGTCAAGAGGAGAAGGTAAACAGTTGCACCACACCACACTCATCACATAGTCTCACTAAATCTACACCAGCAAAATCCACACATAGAAACACAAAAACATTCGCGGAGGCTCTCAATAATAATCTGCTCAAGCAACAGAGACCTCCAAAGCAGAAATGCAAGCAACCTCCACCCCCCAACACAACCCAAATGACACATAGCCCACAGACTCAGTGTGCCACTCAACCACAGCCAATAAGGCAAAACAACGTACCCAACACACTAGTCATAGGTGACTCTATAGTCAGGCACACTGATGTCCCACTCACCAGGCTAAACAAGGAGAAGCTTACTGTCAGCTGCCTGTCGGGTGCCAGGATCCACCACATAACCTACGCACTCAGGTCACTCCACAACAAGTACAAATATGACTCTGTCATTGTCAATGCTGGTGTGAACGACCTGAGACATACCTCCCTGAACTGCATGAAAAGAGACTTGGAAGAGCTCTCCGATCTTGTAGCCCAGGCAGATATGACCCTAGCCCTGAGTAGCATTCTGCCATCACCCAGAATGATGCCATAGTACAAGGACAAAATGATTGACTTTAACAATTGGCTAAGCTTCTGGTGCCATTCTAATGGGATCCAGTATCTGCCTGCCTGGGATGACATGGTCGACAGACCACAGTGCTTTGCCAGAGATGGCCTGCACCTGTCACCCCTGGGATTCCGGATACTGTCTAAGGTTCTTGCCGCACCTATAGTGCCTTTTTTAGGCAAGGTTCAAATGAAAAATTCACCACCGTAATAGAAACAGGCAAGCAAAAACTGGGGGTGATGCTACTCAATGCTAGAAGTCTAAATCTCAAAATGTACTCACTCGAGGCACTCCTTAAACTGGAGAACATCGATATCAGGGCAGTGATTGAGACCTGGTTCAAGGCTCCAGAGAGCACCCCAGCTCTACCAGGCTATAACTCATACCACACTTTTCGGCCATGTAACCTGGACTGGAACACCAAAGGCGGAGGTGTGTCCATATTCATTAAGGATATCCACACCTCCAGGCTAGTTGCTCAGCATAATGCAGCCGAGGTTATCCAAGTGCAACTAACTCTGGGCAAAACTGCAATTCAAATTGTAGCTTGCTACAGATCACCCACCATGCCCCAGGATTCCCACTCCTCTTTTCTTGATGTACTGGAAAATATTAGGGTTCAACCAAACACCCTAATAATGGGTGATTTCAACTACCCCACCATTAACTGGGAAAACTACTCATGTACCAACTCCTTCGCTCAGTGCATTCTGGAATTCATAAACTCCAATGCCCTGGATCAACTTATCCACACCCCCACCAGGGGCAACAATATCCCAGATCTAGTCATTACCAATATGATTGACCGATGTTCCCCACCTGAAGTCAACACCTCATTGGTCCGATCTGACCATAAGCTAGATATCCACATCCTGCCTCCACCCACCATTAAGGAAACCATGGTAAAGAATTTCTCCAAAGCCAACTTCATGCTTCTTAAAACAGAAGTGGTGAACTTCATGACACCCATGCAGATGGACAATACAGTTATGACTACTGAATCCTACACAATTGCACTTTATAAGCACTTACATGAGTGCATGGATCGTGCTATCTCAAACAGAACCAAGACGCTATCCTCCAAAAAAAGGAAGCCAATCTGGTGGTCCCCTGCCATAAACAAACTGTACAACAGAAGGAAGAAACTGTTGCAAAAGAGAGTAAAATCCCATGAGTGGAGGAGCTCTCTTGTCAGCCTCAGTAAGAAGCTGAGATCCCTGATAAAATCCTCCAAAGCTAGTTACGAAAACAAAATTGCCACTGATTCTAAAGACAACCACAAAGCATTCTATAGCTATGTCAAGAATCTCAATGGCAAAACTCAGATCTGCTCTGAGTTATAGCACAATGGCATTAAATATACAGACCCAACTGATATTGCCAATATCCTGTCAGATAGGTTCAGTGCTAACTTTACCCCCCCTCATCCCCTAAAGAGCCCATCTCTATACCGGAAGAATGCAAAGTTCCTGTAATCATGGCTTCACAGGTAAAAACCACACTCTTCAAAGCCAAGAACACAGCATCCATGGGACCAGACAGCATCCCAGGTTGCGTTCTACACGAACTACAGAACAAACTGGCACCCCATCTAAGTACCATGTTCAATCATAGCCTCACCTCAGGCTTTGTGCCTGCTGAATGGCGCACAGCAATAGTTATCCACTCCACAAGGGGGGAGCCACCACAGACCCCAGGAACTACCGCCCCATTAGCCTGACGAGCCTGGTCTGCAAGGCCATGGAACGTATCATCATGGAACTTATAAACAAAGATACTGGTAATCTCCAAACTCTGGATCCCACCCAGTTTGGGTTTGTAAAAGGCAGATCATGTCTCCTAAACCTGATAGACTTCTTTGAAGCAGTCACCAAAGCCATAGACAAGGGTAAGGTGGTTCACACAGCCTATCGAGATCTTGCCAAGGCTTTCGACACCATCCCCCACTCTGGAATTATAGATAAAGTCACTAAACTAGGTATAAATCCCTATGTCACAAGATGGGTTGCCAACTGGCTCACTGACAGAACCCACACTGTGAAAGTAGCAGACTCCAAATCTGACTTCAGACCAGTGACAAGTTGAGTACCACAGGGTTCAGTCCTGGGTCCTCTCCTGTTTGGTATCTACTTCTCTGAAGTACAGGCTAACAAAGAAGGTCTTTGGCTAACAAAGTTCACAGATGACTGCAAACTAGGACCCATAATTGAAACTCCTAACGATGTGGACATCCCACAAAAGGGCATCACAAAGACAGATGCCTGGTGTCAAAGCCATGGCCTCAAGCTTAATGCCAAAAAGTGCATTGTCCTCCCCTTTGGTAAAAACTCTGTACCCATGAACTACAACATAGGCGATAGTATACTTAACATCGAAAGTGTGATAAGAGACCTTGGGACACAGGTGGACAGTAATCTCTACTTTGATAATCACAATGCCACAGTAGTCAGGAAATCCTTCTATGTGGCACACCTCATCACAAAAGGTTTCTCATCCAGAAAAAAGAGGCTATTGTTCCCCTCTACTCATCACTCATTAGACCCATTATAGAGTACAATGCCCCTTTTGGTATGTACCTCACAAGACATCTACAACAACTGGAAAGGCTGCAGAAATACCTCACAAAGAGGATTACCGGCCTCAAACAGATGCCCTACACAGACCGTCTCAAAAAACTCCAGCTTTACTCCATCGCATATCGCCTACTCAGAGGTGATCTCTGCCTAACATACAAAGCTATGTCAAACCCAGAGCTGTTGGACATGCTCCACTTAAAGAAACCCCAATCCCTCTGAGCTACATGCTCTAGGGACCTAAACCTTGTCACCACAATAAACAGAACATGCTGGAGGGATAGAAGCCCCCCCACTTAATTTCATATTATATTGTTTAGTTTTGCTTTAATATTGCTCAGTAAAACAAAAGTAAGTGGGGGGCTTCACCCCCCCCCCCCAACTACATATATTCTAACTCCAGAGTCACACTACATTGGGGAAGGGGACATATTCCCTTTACTTGCCTTACAGTGCTCTGAAGACTGCCAATAATACTTGTCAGTCAAATGAAGTGTTAGTCAAATGAAATTTCAGTCATTTGGTCTCAGTCAAATGGGTGTCAGTCAACTGGAAGTTAGGGCAAATGAAGTAGACCCATAAATATATATATATATATATATATATATATATATATATATATATATATATATATGTGTGTGTGTGTGTGTGTACACACACATACACACACACACACACACACACACACACACACACACACACACACACACACATATATATATATATATATATATATATATATATGTATATATATATATATTATGGATATAGATATATATTTTTCCTTACAAATGAAGATGTAGCATACCTTTATAAGTATTTGGGAATGTATGTGATGTGATTGGGTTGGGTCTTTTTACTTGTAAACAAGGCTATGAAAAAGCAACATCTTTCTCCATGTTTTGTTTGTCTTATGACCTAAACCTCAGCCTGATGTGCTTGAATGCAGACTAAAACAACTATGTTTGAGACGCATAATCTCTGAATGGTGCTCATAAATCATCTGTAATTCCGGGGCCAAGTGACAGCAGTTGTTAAAAATCATGTAACCATCTCGGGAACATTGCCATCATATTTGGATTATTGCAGTTACGTTGTAATAACATTCGGTACCTTCTGGTAGTCGCAACTGCTATTACTTGATCAGCCATATCATACTTGTACTTCAGGATCTACAGTGACTTCTGGTAGCTCTGTGAATCAAATGCAACATTTATATTTTTACTTATTTAGGTTTACACGGTGTGGGTGTCACCTACTAAAAGGGCTACTAACCCCCTACTAGCAGTTCCATGTAATCCACTCAGACAACAGGTGATGGTTGTTGGTGATTCCTGGTATATGGCTGGATACTTCAGGTCTGCATTCCTTATATCAGGTCCTGTAATTGTGGAATTCAGTGATCTGCAGCTTTGGAAGATCGCTACTATCAACTGCTTTTGGAGCTCCCTTATGACATGATTTATTGTACTAAGACTATTCCATAATCTATTATATGTAATTTTACTACTTCTTCATTAAATATGATTTTTTAACCTTATAATGTGCTTAGTCATAACACATGAATAAAATGTGATTACTTCACTGATGTTACGGCAGCTTTAAGACACTGTTTCAAATCACTATGGTGTCAGTTATAAAAGGCATGAGTGGGTATATACTGTGCTGTGTTGTAACTTGTGTACATTAAATTCTTCATAATTTGCAAACTTCTGATATGGTCAGGAAAGTGAGGCAGCAAAGGAGAAATGTATATCTGGGAAGAGGGGAAATAGACGTCACACTGAAATGGAAAGTGTAAACTTAAAATGCATACAGTGATTTAGAAATGCATATGATCAATCCATGTTTGCTTTTACCTATGCGTTTGTCTGCTGTGTTTATTTTTGAAAAGTACAAGCTAAGCATTATTCTTTTCTTACAGAAACAACAAAAAAAGAACAGAGGCGAAATAGTGTTATATTTTGTGTCTGTGTGTGCGTGCCTGTGTGTTTGCACAACATGAGTGCATGTGTGTGCGTGTGCATGTGTGTGTGCGTGTGCGTGTGTGTGCGTGTGTGTGTGTGTGTGTGTGTGTGTGTGTGTGTGTGTGTGTGTGTGTGTGTGTGTGTGTCTGTCTGTCTGTCTGTCTGTGGAATGCAGTCACAGAACAGCAGATATCTTATGTGATCTACTTGTTTTGTACATGCACTTAGTATTTATTTGCTTAGACAAGCTAAATGCTTTGTGGATACAACATGTAATTTTCTTGATGTATGTTTCATTCAGAGCAATTTTATTTTATTTTTTTTTTCTTTCCTACTGAAGGCTTTGTTTAAAGTATAAAGGTAGCAACATGATTACTGGTTAACTGGTTCCAGAGCTTAAGAATCCAAGATGTAGCCATAATTATTATAAAGTTAACATAAATAGCTAATGGCTAATTAGTTCCGTTGTTCAGAGATTGCAGGTCAAGCTGCCACTGTTTGCATTTACCATTATGAATACTGCAGTTAGCATGGGTGAAAGTAGCATTCCTTCAGACTCTGCTGGTGGACTGGATGCGAGGAAAGGTAACAGCTTTCTGTCTGACAGATGATTATTTCCTTGGTTCAGTTACCCCATTTCCATCATGTACTTTATCTGATTTGCTTTAATTTTATTTTGAACCCAATGAGGACTTGTCTTTACTGGGCAAATTTAACAGCAGTGTCTGACATTAAGGTAAGTGCTTATACAGAGATTCTAGAACTTTCTGTATTTCTGTCACTCTTAAATTTGTATTTACCATTATCAAAATATATACAAACACGCCACATGATCTTTGTCTAACTGCACTTTGTGTTTACAACAAATGAAACAAATTTGCATTCCTAGAATCAAGCTTCATTCTGATATCCATGGTTGTTAACCCCATCAACTTAAACTTTGCATATAGTAACAAAAAAAAAATTACCAGAGTCTTGCCTTCCTGAAGATTGTGTTTACCATGAACATAGCAATGGTGAACTAGGCATTACCAGTAGCGAAAATAATTTATCAATGTCATTATTCGATCATCCAACCATTCTATTTGCTATGACACAAATATTAAATGCATCAGTGGCGTGGGTGATCTCACACACACACACTGGAATGCTGGATTCTAGAACAATTCATTACAGTTTGATTTATAGTCATTCAAGATATCATTAAATGAACATTTACTCAATGTGTAAACTAAAGGAGGCATGAAAACTAAAGGGGGTGTATCAATATTCTTTAAAGATAAATACACCTCCAGACTGGTTAAACAGTATGATTCCCTGGAGATACTTCAGGAGAAATTAAGTGTTGGTAGGACACCTATTCAAGTCATTGCTAGCTACAGGACCCCCTTCATGAATCAGGACACCTCTCTGCTTATTTGGATCTACTTGAGTCTATCCAGATACGTCCGAACACCATGGTTTTGCATGACTTTAACTACCCATCCATTGACTGGGTAAATTACTTCTGTTCAAACTCACTTGCCCAAAGGTTCCTCGACTTTGTTAACTCCATTATCCTGGACCTGGTGTTTGTCACCCCCACAAGGGGTGCCAACATCCTCCTTGGTCTGGTGCTTATCAATATGGGGGACCACTGTAGCATCCCACTGTGAGGTCTTCCCTGGTGAGATATGACCACAAATCAGTCTCATTTGTAGAAATTGTCACACCTGACCCCCCCCCCCAGCACAACTAAACTAAATAACTTCTCCAAAGCAGATTATAACCTCTTATGTGATGATATAAATAGCTTCACTGCACCTCCCCCACAGATGGAATGGGCAACTATGCCGAGTTCTACACCAATGCTTTATAAAAATTCCTGTATAACTGCACTGACTCGGCCATACCTGATAGGACCAAAGCAAGCTCTTCAAGGAAGATCAAACCTGCCTTGTGGAATACTGCCATTAACAGGCTTTACAATAAGAGGAAGAAATTGCTATCTAAGAGTAAGAAGGAGTGAGCTATAAACTGGAAACACTCCCTACTCAGGTTAAACAACAGAATAAAACTTCTTGTGAAGTCCTCCAAAGCAAACTATGAATCTGAATTAGCTTCCTCAACTAAAGACAACCATAAGGCATTCTTTAGTTATATCCATAACCTAAAGGGAAAGGCCCAGATATGTGCAGAACTGGTAGTTAATGATACCACATATACTGAACCTGTGGACATAGCTAACCTGTTGGCCAATATGTTCTGTGACAACTTCACTCCCCTGTCTCCAACACACATTCCCAATGACATCCCTACCACCTGTCCCCTATCTTGTATCTCTAAAGGGCAGATCGTAAACACCCTCTGTGAGACAAAAACACAGCATCTATGGGACCTGATAACATCCCAGGCTGCATTCTACATGGGCTCCAACAAGAATTAGCAACACCATTGGGTACTCTTTTCAATCATAGTCTTAGCACCAGCTTCATCCTATCTGAATGAAAAACAGCCACCTTTATTCCCTTGCACAAAGGTGGTGCTTCCACTGACCCTGGGAACTATAGATCTATTAGCCTGACAAGCCTTATCTGAAAGACCATGGAGCGAATCATCATGGACCTTATCAATAAAGATACAGGTAATCAAACACTTGACCATACTTAGTTTGGATTTGTCAAAGAGATACCATGCCTGTTAAACCTAGTGGACTTCTTTAAGACAGTCACCAAGACCCTGCACAATGAGAAATCTGTGCATACAGCCTGCCTAGACTTAGCCAAGGTGTTTGACACTACCCCTCACACAGGCATCATTGACAAACTCACCTAGCTAGGTAGCAACCCTTATATCATTAGATGGGTTGCTGGGCCCATATAGTCAAAAAAGGAGAATCCACCTCCAACAGCAGACCTGTAACCAGTGGTGTTCCACAGGGATCAGTCCTGGGGCATCTACTGTTTGGAATCTATTATTCGAAAGTACAAGCAAAACCTAAAGATCTGTGTCTGACAAAGTTTGCTGATAAATGCGAACTGGGAGCAGTCATAGACTCTCCAAATGATGTCAACATCCTACAAGAGGGTCTTACACAAAGAAATGATTGGTGCCAAAGTCATGGCCTTAAACTCAAAGCAAAAAAAGCGTTATCATTCCTTTCAGTAAAGGGGATGTTCCTGCTAACTACCACATCAATAGCAACACCTTAAATATGCAATCATTGGTGAGGGATCCGGGCACATAGGTTGACACCAACCTTACCTTTCACCACCATATCTCCACAGTGGTAAGAAGGCCATTCTATATTGCTCATCTCATAAGTAAGGGCATTGCCTCCAGAAAAAAAAAAGTTATAACCTCCTTGTACTCTTCCCTCATCAGGCCAGTAATTGAGTACAATGCTCCTTTTGGTATGCACCTTTCCAAGCACCTGTAGCAACTGGAGAGACCACAAAGGTTTATCACAAGGAAAATTCAAGGTCTTCAGCATCTGTCCTATGTGGATCATCTGAAATCACTGTCACTTTATTCTGTTTCATACAGACTACTCGGAGGCAATCTCTGACTCTGTTTTATTGGAAATGCTGCATCTCCATAAGTCAAATGGCACGTGGGTTACTCCCTCTAAATACCTTAACCTGGTATGTGACATTAATAGACCCTGTTTAAGGGACAGATTTGTCTCCCAGAGATTAGCACATCTTTTTGAACAGACTCCCACTTCATGCAAAACAGAGCACCTCATTGGCCCTCTTCAAACACAATCTGGATGACTGGATGGGTAACCATAAATTCAACCCAGGGATTTCATCTGTGTCCCTCTTGGACATGGGCAATAGGTGTTGATAGTGGAAATAAGGGTAGAACTTAGCCTAGTAACTTTCTATGATCCTATGTAACTAAATGTATTTTTGTGATGCAGGTTAAAGTGCTCCTTATCTGTCACACTGTGATTGTATTGTACTATTTAGTGCTGTTTGCCATTTTTCACTAAAGGTGCTTTTCAGACATCACATATGTGTTATACTCCCAACCTACTTTCATTGTTATGTAATATCTTATCTTTATATGCACCATCATACCTTTCAATCTGTTAGTGCAAGAAATCTGGACAAAGCCTGACAAAATGGGGGGGGGGGGCAAAGACCCAAAAATAGGGACATATTTTAAATATTGCTCATATAAACATAGAAAGTTTCTAGAGTGACAGGGTTTGTTTTAATGTACATTTTCTGAAAGATTTGAAATCTGAAATTCAAATGTATGTCATTATTTAATTACTTTAATCCTCAGATCATCCTAGTGATTTGCTAGAAAGCCACAAATTTTATGAGAAACAGGCCAAAAATCTGGAATACTGTAAAAATCTGGGCAGTTGAGAGGTATGTGCACCATTTTTAATCCTCCTAATAATGTATTGATAGCTGAAGCTTAACTTATTTTATATTTAAAGCTGGGTCATGAGTGATCAGCCAACCAGCTCACCTCAGAAGTTATCAGACTATAAATAAATAAATCACATCTATGAGCATAGGCTTACTGGTATTCTACCAGCCTTCCTTGCTGCTGTTTCATATTGATTTCCTAGCCTAGGTCACCCTGTACTACTACCCCAGGTCATTTTCACCTTTTGGTACTCTTTCTACTCCTTTCCAACTGAGTTCTTATTACTTTGGTTCTTGCTTCCCAGACACATTACTCTGCATTTAAGTAAGAAGCTAAAGCAATATGAATGGCACAACAGGTAGCATATATACCTTTGGTGCAGAAGACTGTGGGTTCTATTCCCACACAAAATAGAGTGAGTGCTGACACTATAGTTCAGCCTAAGGGGGAAACTGTATTCTTGAGTATGCTATCCTTCAGATGAGACATTAAATTTAGGCTCCATCTACTTGAGATGGTGGTAGTGCTGGTGGATGTAAAAGAAGTCCCCCCATACTGTGGCAAAGTTTCTCCTGATAGTATAAATACCATCTCAGGTCTCACCTGACAAGAGGCTTCTAGCCTAGTGAGAAAAACTAGGTCAACAAAGGATAAATAAATAAATCATGACTTTGATCATGGCTAATAACTATCAAATATGCTGTGCAAACATAAATAAGACATGAATTCCAGTAACACTAATGTTCAGTATATTATTCTGTTGCTTTTACTCATGTGGTATGTACTTTGTTTCCAAATTTCAATATATACATTGAGGGAGTGACTTTTATTCCCTTTTAAAAAAAGTCATAACAATGGTACTTTATACTGAATGCTGGCATCTCATCATGGATTACTAATGATATATAATCTATATGTCTGTCTATACCTATACATATAAAGTTTGATATATGTGCATATATATCTATATGTATGTGTATATCTATATCTATCTATCTATATATATATATATATATATATATATATATATATACACACACACACACACACACACACACACACACACACACACACACACACAGATATTGCTATAGATGTATAGATGTATAAATACATATGACTGTGTCATTAAACCTCACTCATGAGAATGAGCACAGAAATAATGATCATTTTAGATCAAATCTAAAATGATCAAAAGCAAAAAAATAAAAAAAAAATTATTTATGTATTTATTTGCTTTTTGCAGCGGCAGGTGTACTTCCCTCCCACATCACCTTCTAATTATATATTCCAATTCTGAGATCACAAAACAAAGGGGTAAAGGCAAATTTTCTTACTCCCCTGCACTGTAAACTCATACAAAAGGCTGCCAGCAAAAACTACATAAAGAGAATGTTCAAATGAATGCTCTCTCTTCTTTACCAGCTCAAAAAGCCTTTTCTCATATGAGCATTCACAATTCTGACCTGTAACCATCTATCTATATATTTGTATGTATGTATATGTCTTTAGTTATTAATATAGATAGATATATGTATTTACTTTTCAGAAGCTCGATCATATGGTCTTGACCATATGAATTTTAAATTTCTGAAAACCCGATCATCTGATAGGGATCCCTTTCTGTCTATCTATATATCTATCTATCTATATGAATAGATAGAGATAGATAGATAGATAGATAGATAGATAGATAGATAGATATAGCTATATCTGCCCACCAAGCTACATATATATATATATATATATATATATATATATATATATATATATATATATATATATATATATATATACACACACACACACACACATATATATATATATATATATATATATATATATATATATGTATATATATATATATATATATATATAGAGAGAGAGAGAGATACAGATATATATATCTATATGTATATATATATATATATATGTGTGTGTGTGTGTGTGTGTGTGTGTGTGTGTGTGTGTGTGTGTGTGTGTATATATATGTGTGTATATATATATATATATGTGTGTGTGTGTGTGTGTGTGTGTGTGTGTGTGTGTGTGTGTGTGTGTGTGTGTCTAAATCTAACTAAATAAATAAATAGAATAGATAGATATAGATATAGATATAGATATCATATAAAGATAGCTTAAGTCCATGGCAGGATTGGACAAGCCGCTGCAACATTTGCCTCACTCAAGTGGTGCCTATCACCACCAAGATTCACCTTTTCTGGGCACTGATCTTGCCAATTCTCCTTTATGGATCGGAAATGGATCCTCCTCATGTCAGACCTGAACAATCTTGAAGATTTCCAAATGCGACGCCTGCACCATATCCTGGGAATCTCACTTTGTAACTGCATTAGAAGTGAGAGCATCCAGATCAGTTGTGATCAGCAGCCAATGATCAGTAAGCAGATCCAAAACAGG
Organism: Protopterus annectens; assembly: GCF_019279795.1. NCBI lineage: Eukaryota > Metazoa > Chordata > Ceratodontiformes > Protopteridae > Protopterus > Protopterus annectens. The sequence continues at coordinate 621,988,236 of NC_056732.1, read as the reverse complement.
AGGCTGTGCTGGTTGAGATTTGTGCAGGATGGACACCCACCACTAGCCATACAGACCATTAGGGAGAGAGTGCCCTGCAAACTAGAGAGTTCATAAATCTTCACCAAAGAAGACATATACTAAACAGGATGAAGAGGACCTGAGAAGTCATTGACTCGACCTGCAAGAGGCCAGAAACATTGTCATGCATGAAACAGCCTGGAACGGCATTATGAAGGAAGTCCAGAATCCAGCAGCACCCACAGCAGTGTACCGACTATGGAGTCAACCACCTCTGCCGGCCACCAGTTAGGGACGAAAGAAGAAGAAGGTATAGATATACATAACATAACACACATGCACACACACAGATATATCCATATATGTTGTTGTTGTTGTTGTGTCTTTCGGCTTTTTCCCGGTTAGGGGTCGCCACAGCAGAACTCTGGTCCGCTAATAATTGGCAGCAGATTTTTACATGCCGAGTTGCCAGCTCTGACGCACAACCTTCAATGAAGGTACGCCCCATTCACGCATGTCTCCACACAGAAGGCGCTCTGAGAATCGAATGGGACAACGTCTTACTGTGAGGCGACAACGCTACCGCAGCACCACCACTGCAGTATAATATATATATATATATATATATATATACACATTTTTTTTGTTTAGTTGGGATCGCATACTATTTGTGCTTTTATTAGATGCACTTTTGCTTAATATGTTTTATATGGTATTCTTCTATATTCTAGAATATGTTTGCTAAATTTTAATCTGGTTGGCTGCTTTTCAAAATGTGACTTGATTTTTGCTGCTTATATTCATGTCTCTCTTGACTACATTTTATTCTAATGTCTGATAAAAGAAAAATGTGTTTATCTTTTTTGATGTTTTTTCTGAATTGAGTGTTCTTTTTATGTTTGTGTTAAATAAGCTAATCACAATTGACACACTTTTGGTTTTACTCATCATTTGAGCACTAGAGCCTTGATTACCATCATCCATGTGTTCGTGAATCAAAGCACAGATACACATGTTTTGGACACGCAACAAATCACTGACTGTACCCCCATATGCATATGTTGTTGCAAGTACATGACTATTGGGAGAGTTTGCACCAGGTAAATATCATCTCAGAATATCATCTCCCCGGGCCTCCACTGAAAACAGGCTCTGTGAAACCTAGTAGTCACATTCCCCAAAAAACAAATAAAAATAAATAAAATAAAACTACTCTGAGGCAGCATGTATTCTTTTGTGCCACTGGAGGAATGGGCAGTTGGGGAAAGTTGCAATACTTTATTATGGTGTGGCTGCATGCCTGCTATTGAGTCATGAGAGAGCAGACCATCCACATCAGAGTGTTTTTGGTTTACAGGTTGATAGTCAGGACATACACACACACATAGAATACACTGTCCCAGGGAAGGCTGCAAGCACAAATGACACAATGTGCAAATTGCTTGTATCTAGATCAGGCATGTCATACCAATAAGTGTTTTCATTTCATACAGAGCACATATCAGCCCTGCATGCTGTTACAATTGTAAATAAGGCTGAAAAAATGGCTGTAGTGCATAATACAGTTTGCCAACCACACATCGGTAAGGTAAACTGGTACTTGCAGGCACCCACATACTTAACTACTTTAATAGCAATACCATAAACATCCTGCCTACTGTTAGCATTGCCGTGTATGCAGATGTGGGTGGCTGGGCCTGGAAACTACTCCATACATTGTAACTCTGGCCACATCCTCCATCTTAGCATCTGTGCTATGCTGTGATGCAGGCTATTTCTGTATAACCTAAGATCGGTGATGATCAGTATTGCCCTGCAGCACAATATTCCCAACTGTGTTTCACTTCTCTGTGCAACCATTAGAATTCTTTCTCTAACCCTCTAAATGCTCTTTCTACAGCCTCTGTGCCTTCTGCCATGTTCCCTCTATTTCCATTTTCCGCTCTCCTGAGCATAATTTAATTATGTCTAACTTCAATGACATGTTGATGTTTTTTTTTCATATTTTATAGAGCAGGTGCCAATATTGTGTCTTTCACAGTCCTTGATTTGACCTTTATTAACAAGCTTTGTTGCATCTTTCAACAAAACATAAGAATCAGACTCTTTATTTGCCGTGACTGCAGTCAGCAAAGGGATTTCAACTTGTCTAATGAATAATGCTTTTTTTCTGTATAGTTTATAGCTTTATGAATATCTCAAAACATGTATGCATTTTGCATCTCAGATTGCAACATCAATCAACTACTTTTGCCTCCATGAGCAACAAGCATCAGCACAATGTCTTGTGTAAGGAAACACATTTCCAGGACATTGTACTGAAAAGCAATGCAAGAACTCCTGCATCTGAGCTCAGTTCCAGGCTAAACTGCTGTACCACTGGTGTCACTAGTAAAGCTTTTTTACTGGTGCTGGGATGGAGTGTAAACAACAAAACCATATGGCCGCATGCTTTTGTGAGCTTTTTAATTGGTCAGCTTCTGGATGTTACAGTGCAGCTACAGTAGAGTGCTGTATATCAAAGTCAAAGTAAACTTCATTGTCATTCAGAAATCACACAAGTATAAAAGCTGAATGAAATTCTGTGTCTCCACACTCAGTGTGCAGACAACATACAGACTATTTTCACAGACATTTGCATATAACACCTAGCTATTACATCAAGGGCATGTAGGTACACAGACTAATACTTCATGCTTCTTAAGACAGAAGTGGTGAACTTCATGGCACCCATGCAGATGGACAATACAGTTACGACTGCTGAATCCTACACAAATGCACTCTATAAGCACTTACACGAGTGCATGGATCGTGCTATCCCAAACAGAACCAAGACACTATCCTCCAAAAAAAGGAAGCCAATCTGGTGGTCCCCTGCCATAAACAAACTGTACAACAGTAGGAAGAAACTGTTGCAAAAGACAGTAAAATCCCATGAGTGGTGGAGCTCCCTGGTCAGCCTTAGTAAGAAGATGAGATCCCTTATAAGATCCTCCAAAGCTAGCTACAAAAACAAAATTGCCACTGATTCTAAGGGCAACCACAAAGCATTCTATAGCTATGTCAAGAATCTCAATGGCAACACCCAGATCTGCTCTGAGTTGCAGCACAATGGCACAAAAATTACAGAACCAACTGGTATTGCCAACATCCTGGCAGATAGGTTCAGTGCTAACTTTACCCCCCCTCTCACCGCCTAAAGGGCCCATATCTATACAGGAAGAATACAGAGTCCCTGTAATCACATCTATGCAGGTAAAAGCTGCACTCTCTAAAACCAACAACACAGCATTCATGGGACCGGACAACATCCCAGGCTGCGTTTTACACACACTTCAGAATGAACTGGCTCCCCACCTAAGCAGCATGTTTATTCATAGTCTCACATCAGGCTTTGTGCCCACTGAATGGCGCACAACAACAGTTTTCTCACTCCACAAAGGGGGAGCCACCACTGATCCTGGGAACTATCACACTATTAACCTGATGAGCTTGGTCTGCAAGGCCATGGAACGAATCATCATGGAACTTATAAACAAAGACATTGGTAACCTCCAAACCTTGGACCCCACCCAGTACGGGTTTGTGAAAGGCAGTTCATGACTTCTGAACCTGATTGACTTCTTTGAGGCAGTCATCAAAGCCATAGACGAGGGTAAGGTAGTTCACACAGCCTATCTTGACCTTGCCAAGACTTTGGACACCATCCCCTATTCTGGAATTATAGCTAAACTCACTAAACTAGGTATAAATCCCTATGTCACAAGATGGGTTGCCAACTGGCTCACTGACAGAACCCACACTTTAAAAGTTGCAGACTCCAAATCTGACTTCAATCCAGTGACAAGTGGAGTAACACAGGGTTCAGTCCTGGGACATCTCCTGTTTGGCATCTACTTCTCTGAAGTACAGGCTAACACAGAAGGCCTCTGGCTAACGAATTTCACAGATGACTGCAAACTAGGAGCCATAGTTGATTTCCCAAATGATGTGGACATCCTACAGTAGGGCCTTACTGAGACAGATGCCTGTTGGCAGAGGCATGGCCTCAAGCTCAATGCCAAAAAGTGCATTGTCATCCCCTTTGGTAAAAACTCTGTACCCATGAACTACCACATAAACAGCAGTCTACTTAATGTCGAATGTGTGACAAGAGACCTTGGGACCCAGGTGGACAGTAGTCTCTCCTTTGATAATCACATCACCACAGTAGTCAGGAAATCCTTCTATGTGGCACACCTCATCACAAAAGGGTTCTCATCCAGGAAAAAAGGGGTCATTGTTCCCCCTCTACTCAGCACTCATTAGACCCATTATAGAGTACAATGTCCCTTTTGGAATGTATCTCACAAGACATCTGCAGCAGCTGGAAAGGCCACAGAAGTACCTTACAAAGAGGATTACTGGCCTCAAACAGATGCCCTACACTGACCGTCTCAAAAAACTCCAGCTTTCCTCTGTAGCATATCACCTATTCTGAGGAGATCTCTGCCTAACATATAAAGCTATGTCAAACCCAGAGCTGTTGGACATGCTACACCTAAAGAAATCCCAATCCCTTCATGCTGCACACTCTAGGGACCTAAACCTTGTCACCACGATAAACAGGACATGCTGGAGGGATAGATTCCTGTCCCAGAGACTTCCTATACCCTATAACAAGCTACCCATCTTTGTCATGCAAAGTTCCACATTATCACTCTTCAAAGAAAATCTTGATGAGTGGATGGGAAATAGGAAATGCACCCCGGGGATCACTTCTGTGGCTCTGCTCGACAGGAGTGCAGGAAATTAACTTTCTTGGGTGGCATAAGCCAGGGAACCTTGTTGGCTAGGCTTACTTAGGCCCTTGGGCCAATAGCCTAGTATCTACCTATGAACATAATTAGAAACACATTTTAACACTTTTCGCAGTGAACACTTACTTGCATGAGATTTTAGTATTACACAGGTACTTGGTTAAGACATTGCACTGATCCTTGCAGAGAGAGACATTTAAGTCTTGCACTGTAAACATTAAGATTATTGCACTATGGTTAATTTATGAATTTGTAACATGTATTGCACTAAAAGAAGAGATATTTTACTGCATTGCTACTGCTCTAGATGGCCTATAAGTTAACAGTCATGGTGAATATTGCACTAAGTATTAGATGAAACTGGTAACCAGGTTAATATACAATATGAGACAAACTAGACAAGCCACTACAGTTTCTACAGACCCAGATGGCTATCATGTAGCATAGCTGTTACTAGAGTTCAGCAGCCTGATGACATCATGAAAGAAGCTCTTCCTGAATCTCCTAGTTTTGCAACGTATGCTTCAGAAGCACTTTCTGGATGATAGATACAGGAACAGTCTGTAAGCAGGGTGAGTGCAGTCTTTAATTATTCCTCTGGCCCTGATGAGACATCTGGATAAGTACAAGTCATGGATAGGTGGTAAGGTGGTCTTGATGATCCTCTCAGCTGTCTTCACCCCTCTCTGGAGGGATTTGCGCTCAGAGGTAGAGCAGCTTTCATACCATACTACCTCTGTAGAAGGTAGTGAGAACTGTCGATGGTAGATTCGCTCTCTTCAGCATTCTTAAAAAGTGCAATCTCTGGTGTACTTTCTTGACTATGGCATTTGTATTGGTGTTCCAAAACAAGTCCTCATCAATGTGCTCTCCCAGAAACTTTGTCATTCTCACTCTTTCCACTGTTTCCCCATTGATGGTGAGGGGAGAATGTTCCTTGCGATTTTTCCTGTAGTCCACAATTGTCTCTTTTGCCTTGTTCACATTTAGTGCTAAGTTATTATTTCCACACCAGATAATCAGTTCCACCCCATCTCTATATGCTGTTTCATCATCATTATTAATGAGGCCCACCACCATTGTGTCATCAGCAAGCTTGATGATGTGGTTTGTATTGTACCTGGCTGTACAATCGTGTTAACAGGGTGAACAGCAAGGGGCTTAGTACACATCCCTGTGGGACTCCAGTGCTAAGAGTGTTACTATCTGAGTATATATATTCATCTCATAGGCTAGCTGAATTATTTAGCACTCAGATAGTCTGGTTCTCACTGTCTGGGACAAGTGATACCACAGTTACAGATAAATCACTATCGGCAGATACCTGCTGTTTTCCCCTTTCCTTACCATTTTGGAATGATTTTGTTGTTAGTGTAGTTCCTATGAAAGAAATGAAAGCATTGGTTAATCAAGGATGTCCAGCCAAAAACAGTGACAGACTGACTGCTTGATTTGCATATTATATATTTATTTTCTTTTATTAATTAGGTAAATGAAGTTGTCTTGGGACCTTTTTCAGCAGTGACTCAGTTCATTTAAACAAATATGAACAAAACAAGTGTCAGAATATATACATCATTACAAGTGTAAGAATGCAACAAACATCAGAATATAAGTATCACAAACAGACTAGAATTTGAACATTGCTACAAGTATAAAGAGGGCAACAAACATTTGTATATCAGCATCACTAATGCAGATTAACAATGTACTGTAAAATGCAGAAGTTCACAGTATACATATGGTGTGAACAATGCATTCCCTTGGATTCATTAAGAATTGTGTAGGCTTTGTGCTGAGTGTATATGATATAAACATGTTAGCATAATGAACAGCTGCGCTAATCAAACATGCATGCTGCTCATTACTCCAACATGCACTTTCATGGCCAGTAATAGTGTTCGCAGCCATGGAAAGGTGCTTGCAAGCATGAGGACAGAATGTAAACAAAATGTCTTGCTAAGCACAGGCAGTAGCACAGAAATATTAAAGGCAAGTGCAATGAAAGAATTCTGAAGGAGAGGAACTGAAATGGGGGAACTGCATGCAAATAACATTGAATGTACTGCATGAGTAATTAAGAGGGGAGGAAAAATGGGTAAAGTACACTAATATACTGCAGATAACTGTGCTGAAGTGTCAAAGAAATTTCTAACAGAAATCTTATCACATTCATGTAATAATAATATCAATGACAATATATAACATATGCACATAACTAAAAACTGACATGTTCGCTAAGGATGTGAGAGAGATATAAAGCTGCAGTGTAATAAAGAGGAGTTACTGTGATATATATGTTAATAAAATGTTGAGTTAACAGTTAGCAAAGACAAAATATACATTATAGGATGAATGCTTAGAATATACCCCCGAATTTACTAAACTTCCGTGCAGGACTAGCTGAGTCCTGCACGGAAGTGCCCGTTTAGGAGCAGGACGGCAGCGCACCTTAGGCTTACACGGAGTATGTACGAGTGCAGGGGGTGTGTCTGAGAGCAGAGCTCTCAGAATAAACATGCCCCTGCAATGTAGAACAGCAGAAAGTGGTAATAAATGAGCGAGACCGCTAATAGGTGTCTGCATATCCCCGCCAACCGTCCCCCATGTGTACAACAGCAACAGTACATAAAAATTAAATGAAAAAACCCTTTTATTAATTTTTTTAAAAAAATCTGAGTACAGGTAACCGTAGGTGCATGGGTGTGCCCATTGCTTAGCTATGGTTAAAGCAGCTTAAAAGGCTGAAGAGGATAACAAGGAAGATATATATAAAGGAAGCAGCACAGCGATAGTGTAGTCAGCAGAGCATTTCCCTAACTAGCAGGCATTCTTGGTTCGAGTCCCACTGCAGCACAGTCTATTTTATATGGCAAAGCATGTTATAACCAATATTTTTGTAGCAAAACCCACTAAATAACATATATTTATGAACTGGAGTACTACAGGAAATGCACATGTGAAGTGTCAATGTCATAACGAATAAGACACTAGTAAGCAGGTTTAAGCACAAATAAGCAATAGTAAGTATATGTAAGCATTAGTAAGCATGTTTAAGTGTGTTTGCATGGGATAAGCAATGCCTACACTGGTTAAGCAATTCAGAAGCTAACTGAGTATAAGAAACTGTAACCAGAAGTTAGCAGTGCTTACCTCCACACAAACCCATTTCCAACTGCTTTAAAGTGCCTTAATCACTTTGTATCCAATGGCCCGTGTTCTGTCCAGCCTCTGTAAGGCTCAAACCCAAGACCCTGTATATTACAGTCACAGGAGTTAACCACTAAGCCATCATAACAGTACATAAGATTGAGGTTTCAACAAACCTCCCCATAGGAAAATCAAACTGAACATGTGAAAGGAATCTATGTACAGTGAGATGTTGCATAACCTGCTACATAGCATAAATATGTGAACTGGAGTACTGCAGTAAGGCCAGATGTGAGGTGTTATTGTAATAAAGTGTTGAAGTCTCCAGGACCCCATTCAGTGTACGTACACATGAATCATGGATACCAGACACAGGTATAACATGTAATGGATAATAAATCAATGCCAAAAGGAAATGATAATGCTAATTAAATATTAAGCAATGCTAAGCATAGCTCAGCTCAGCTTACCTGGTGTAAGCAATGTGTAGTCTGGCTACCAGTGGTATAACCCTTTAAGCAATGCCAACATTAGGTAAGCAGGTGTGCCCATAGCTTAGCCTTTTCAAAACCGTCCAATCAAGGGAAAGTGTGGGAAATCGACCGTATTTAAAACCCACAGGTGCGAATACTTCCCATAACTGGTTGCAACTCCCTACTGTAGGTGGAATGGCTGGAGTTGGGGAAGGCACTCGATTTAGAGCACAGCGCTAGGGCAACCAGGAGTCCAGATTCATGGTATGACTCCATCATGAGCAGAGACTACTGCAGGGCCAGTACCAGGGCTCTCAGTATAAAGTGGAGGCCTGTGACAGTCTCACCCGTAACCTCACCTGTGCCACTGGTATCCCCCAGACTGGTGAGCAGGTCTGGCATCACCATGCTGACCTGAAGCGGTGAAGTGGGGAATCTCTTGGAGGAGTGGATCCAAGAATCAAATGCAGATGGCCAATGCCCGAGCACTGAGTAAGTACTCATTCTACTATGTAGATAATGATTGCCTAGCTTGTGTATACTATGGATAGGTAATGGCTAAGTATCACTGTATTTCTCTGACAGCTGCAGATGAGTGAGCTGTGAACCAGCAAGCTCATGCTGCTAGCCTGCAAAGGCTGCATCGCGAGGCAGGTTAGTAATAATCTTGCATGTACTGCCATAACAAATAAATATAACAGTTCTAGAAAATGTTGTACCAGTATAAAAATGTATTGTGTATGGGATGTACTGAATAAACTAGACAGTATGGCAGGAAGACTGTCATATAGGATGTGTGGAAATAAAGGTGTAATATCTTGTGAATAAATGTATAACTCCTGGAGTGCTTGGGTACATTCTGCTTTCATATGTTGTTGTAGTGTTGCATTCTATAAATAGCGCTGTTGTAGTAAGCAGTGTTATACACACTGCTGAATGCAGATAAAATGTGTAAGAAGTTCAGTATAACAATGTTGGAAGTCCCAAGAGGTCAGTCATATTGTACAGCTGAGGAAGACTTAGACAGACAACACTGGAATGCTTCACACCACTTCACTGATAGCGCAGTATACTGTGATGTCAGCTGTATTGTTTTTATCACACACAGCAGGGATTTGAATCCCAGCAGTGGTAGTAAGTTGTATGCATAATCATACCCCACAACAGTACAGAGTCTGTGAGAATGTTTAGATAGAAAGCTGTATGCATAATTAGACCCAACAACTGCACAGAATTTGCTAGAATGTTCAGATAGTAAGCTGTAAGCATAATCATAACCATCAACTGTACAGACTGTGGCAGAATGTTCAGGTAATAAGCTGTATGCATAGCCATACCCCTCAACCTTTCTGATCTGTCCAGCATGTCCAGATAAATGGCCCAAATCTGCTGCCCGGTAACCTGTTTCCCTAAAATTCAGTGTGATGATCCAAGAAATGTAGGCAGCTTTTACTGACATATAACACCTGCATCCTGTCAAGCCTTGACCATAGTGTGTGCAATAACAGATTGTTAGGTATGTGTATAACATCAGCATGGAATCTGGGAGTATGTGTAGAACTTGTCAGGTAGTGTTAACAAAGATTTCCTCCACAGCTATAACAGGTAAGATGGGTGGCGCAGTAGTGCAGTGGTTAACATTGTTGCCTCACAGCAAGAGGTTCTCCGGTTTGATTCTCAGCTGGGGTGCCTTCTGTGTGGAGTTTGCATGTTCTAAACAGGCTCTGTAGAACCTAGTCGGACTTTCCCAGTCAACAAATGATAAATATAAATAAATAAGAGGTGTAGACTGTAGGTACAACACAGTTCACTTATATACTTGTCTGCAAGCATGGAATCTTGGAGTATATGTAGAATTTGTCAGGTAGTGATAACAAAGATTTTTCTCCACAGCTATACCAGGTAAGAGGTGTAGACTATAAGTAAGACACAGTCCAGATAGACACTAATCTACAAACATACCATTGTACAAAGTAAGGACACTGGGTAGTGTAATAATACATGTAAGGGACAGATCACTGCAGTGATTAAAAAAGTTGTGAAAACTACAGGGGTATATTTGTTGTTAATTGAACTCTCTCTCTCACCCCCACCATATGTGCTACAATAACCTAATTACACACCTCAGTGGGTACGTGTACACTCCAAACTTTTGTTGGGACATATGTCCTATTGATTTATAAATATTCACATTTGGTTCTATGCATGTGCCATGTTAAAATACTCCCATATCGGTGGCCTGTTGCCATCGATGAAACCTGCATGCTGTTGTAATGGCCACTGTTGTCCTATATATGCATGTGTTCTGCTCACTCTGCAACTGTTGTAAATCTGGTGTCTTGGGTTAATGGAAATACCTATGCCTGCTGTTATAACTAATCCTGAATGCTGTTGACTAACAGATATCTTCCTTAAAACTGCAACACCATAGCTCATATGGGAAGGACGGTCCCAGCGGACCCACCTGTCCCAACTCAGCTGGCCATGGCACTGGGCACCAGCACATCTGGGGCCCAGCCTGGGACCTCCTCCTCCATTGGCCCTGCACCACCTTCGGGTGGAACCGCAGCAGGGGATGGGGCTCAGCCCCCCGGGAGTGGAGGCGGAGATGTACCTGTCACCTGCCATCTGGGCTGTGGTGTGTAGCGAGCTCAACAAGGAGATTTGAGATGAGCTAAGCCAGATTGAGGGCCACGTGGCACAATTAGAGGGTGAGCCTGCCCCTCCTACCCAGTCCACAGCACAGCCACCTTTGGGGCCATGAAGGTACAGTGGTGACTGCCCATGGGTGGGGACCTAAGTCCCACTGTTTCCATTTGGGGGTTCATGGGCTTGCGACTTCCAAACACCCCTCCCCATCCAAGGTGTTTGCCCCCCACATGTGTCATATACCACCCCTGTATGCATCTTGTTTGTCTTATTTGTTAACCTACCTTCCCAACTATACTTACTACCTCTCCCCAACATCCCACTCTCACCTGAAAAAAAAAAGGACAATCTGTTCCCAAAAAAAAAAATCTCACCCCATACATAGCTGTCCATTTCACACACATGTCCATTGGACACATGTAATGTAGTTTAATTGGCATCACGACTTATTGTTGTTGTCCTCACCCCCACCCAGAGGTTTGAGTGTCCAAATCTACCTCCAAATTCAGTGTATATGCACAGCTGTTACTGTAGAAGAAATGCGCAGCTATGGACCTTCCCTACACCCTTCCTGCACAAACCTGGCTATTTTACCTACTGTCTTTCCCTCTTTGTGCCCCTTTTTTCACCACTTTCCTATCAAACACTTTTTCTTTTCTTTTAAAGAAATTAGCATGGGGTAAGTGGGAGTAAGCACTTTTAAGCAGCAGTAAGCGGGATTAAGCCTGTTTGTGCAGGGGTAAGCAATGCCTACACACGTTAAGCAATTTAGAAGCTGAGTGTAAGAAACTATAACCGGAAGTTAGCAGTGCTTACCTCCATGCAAACCCATGCAAACCCGCTTACAACTGCTTTAAAGTGCCTTAATCACTCTGTATCCAATGGCCTGTGCTCTGCCCAGCAATAAAATAAACAGCCTCTGGAAGGCTCGAATACAGGACCCTGCACACCATAGACAAAGTGATTTACCACTAAGCCATGCCAGATATACATAAATCTGATGTTTTCAGAAACATAACATCCAGCCCAGTCATGCAACAGTACTGAGAATGTATACCAACATCTAGATGTATGTGTGTGTGTGTGTGTGTGTGTGTGTGTGTGTGTGTGTGTGTGTGTGTGTGTGTGTGTGTGTGTGTGTGTGTAAATATATTAATATCTAAACAGATACAACATATCTATATATGTAGATATATATATATTTAAATATATATATATATATATATATATATATATATATATATATATATATATATATATATATATATATTTAAATATTTAGAAATATATACATATATATATATTGCCACACATCTGTAGCTAGCGATGGTAGATTAACAAAAACAAATATGTCCACATGCACCGTTAATGGGGTTGAGACGTCCCAAACAATATATGTCATGTATGAACAGGCATAACCCCCACCATAGCGAAACACGTCCACCCTGCAATGCACTAACAAGTGTTACAGATCCCATAAGCAGGACCTGACATGACATGGGCATAAGCTGTTAACAGTACTACAACCCACCTTTATGATGTCAGGCTGGTATTGGTAGCATATCATGCAGTATAGTCTGGCTCCCATAGGAAATGTAAAATGTGGAAGCTATCAAGATCCCCAGGATGCATAAACTCAGAGACATATATGCAGATACAGATATATCTATCTATCTATCTATCTATATATATATCTATATATATATATATATATATATATATATATACACACACATACACATATATACAGATGGATCTAGGATGGTTAATCGAATGATCAAATGACAGAATCCATACCCACCAAACACACTTTAACGAAAGTGCTTTTATCGAAAAAGCGCTTTCATTAAAGCGTGTTACTAAAAAAGAAAGAAACACTACATTAACATTGTAATGTGCCCGCCACCCCCCCCCCTACTTTAATATTTTCCATCCGAGACCACACTATAGTGGGGAAAAGGGAATTTTCCCTTATCTGGACCGTAGAACAGCCTTGGCAACAGGCATACTTACGCGAAAGTGCTTCTTTGGTGAAAAGCACTTTTGCGTAAGTATGCCCGGCCATTTGGGTTTTGGACTTTTGATCATTCGATCAAAAGTCTTAGACCCATATATATATATATATATATATATATATATATATATATATATATATATATATATATATATATATATACATGTGACTACACATACACACACAGAGATATGTACAATGAGATACATATGTAGAAGGTGCACACAGTATGAAACAGACACTATGCCTACAGTTCACACCTGAACAACTGGACAGTGTATGGGCCACCCATACAAATTACAGTCATCGCCTGCAACATATACCCACAAAGAGGTCATAGAAAAAACACCACACAAAGGTTTGCAGAAATGGAAAACTTTTATTTGTGTACTATTGCAGTTCTATATGCCATGTCATATAGCTGTTCAGACACTGGCATATATATAAACAGAGTAATGCAACTGTGAAACAGTTATACTAATACAGTAGTCTGGAAAGTTTCACAACTGTTGCTTTCCAGGCCAAGGCCTTCAAATTGTGCAATAGTAAAGACAGACTGGGCCACAGGATACCAAACAATCAACAGTATGCAATGAAGGTGTATAGTTCAGCAGTCTCTATCTACACTCTGTACAAAATCATTAGGTGGTAAAGACTTCAGATGACCAAATGGGATGTAACTTTTACATAACAAGGCATAACTGACACCATCACAAGCACATTGACTAACAGAACAGTCTGTATGTCAGGAGGCAGTAGACCTGCATTAACCCAATTTAAGTGAGTAATGTAAATATAGGTGAAGTATACGGTACTGTACATCCAGATACCTTAAGGCAGCTCACCCCTGATACCCCCACATTTTGTAACAGCCTAGGTCATTTATGGTGCATCCCCCCCTAGACTGAATAATACAGGGCCATATATGACTGTTACATACACTGGCCTCTGGAATACATAAGGGCACCCATGTATTGTGTAGGTGAAGCCCACACATATATGTCCCCAACCCCACTGTATGTGTGGGGGATACAACAGCAGTGGACTGATGGCAGCAATGGCAGTGTGATATACACACAGCTCACTACAGAACAACCCCTGACAGCATGTCATATGTGTAAGGCTTGGGAGGCTGGAACACAGGCCCATATGTGGAAAACTGTTGCCATATACTAAGCAAGTCACTGGTGTTACAGAATAGTCTTCAACATACCCTTAGCCATGGAATTGAGGTTAGAAACATAAATGGAAGTAGCCATGTATTGATAGCACTCAACACACACACTGCCAGTAAAATATCTGACACAGGACCTGTGCGGTAGACAGACAAAACATGATAGGCACACCTCTGGCCAACAAGAGGATAGGCCCACAGTTGAGAGCTATGCAGACAGATTGCATTCCAAGGTAAATTAGTATGTACACACACACCCTGTAACACCAGTACTATACAAAGCATAACACAACTCTACTCGCACTCTGTCTGTAGTTCTGGAACCTCCTACAAATATATAGCTAGCCTGAGTGTGCCGGTTCCCCTGGAAGAGGTATTGCTACTTGCTGTCTGTAACACTGATGCCCACACACAGGAAAGATGTCCATCACACAGGAAAGGTAAAGGGACCATGCCCACATGATGTAGGGATTTGTAGTAGGTGGTTGCTATGACAGTGGTAACTGGAAGTATTACACAGCAAGCTGCATGCAGTTAGCAAGTGTAGGACACTGATTGGTACAGAGGCCATCACCTGATCAAGTGCATCACCTACCAAAGTCAGGCTTCAATCTACCCCAAGCAGCTCAATCCATTCACTGGAGAGAGAGAGAGAGAAAGCAAGCAAGCAAGCAAAAGCAAAAGCGGGGGAAAACAACATACAGCTCAGCAAACTAACACCTGAAAACGCAGGCATTTAGGTAGCTGTCATTCATAAATACATCATTCCCACAACAGGTATGTGAAGTATATGTACATGTATTAGAATGTAGCACCTGGTCCATTGTAATGTGATAGATGATGTGGAATGACTTATATGTGCCATCAGGTGTTGCTGTGATAATGTTCAACTGAAAGACTGCTATGGACAATAGTGTTTGTCTCTGTGAGTAGTGGGCCATAGCTGTTAACTGTGTGGGTCAGCACTGACAGGCAAGATGTAAGCCATCATAGTGTGTGTTGTATAACAGGGATTATGTATATGATGTGGCCAAAAGCTGGTGGTGGAAGTAATGCCATTATGAAGGACATGTGGGAGCCACAGACCACCACTGGCAGGATACTCAGGTGAATCTGTAATGTAGCATGCCAGAATGCCATAGGTGTGTAATAGGGTTACCTGCAAACAGGTCCCACATATTTATTTATTTTATTTTATTTATTTTATTTTTGTTGACCGGGCTAGTCTAACTGGATATATGTCCATTTTCAGTAGAGGCTCTGGGAGATAAGCTCCGAGGAAACAAAAACAAAATCATATATATACAAAATCATATACACCACTAATGTCAGGCCATGTCCATATGTGGCACCTGTCTGTGTTGTAGCAAGGCAGAACAGTGCGGCTGTGCAGGAAGGTGTTGTGAGATTGTGGAGCTGATGTCTGAATGTACCCCAGATATAGGTACTCATATGTGTATATATATCACATATATAATATATAAGGATACATGTATATCAGCATGTATGTCCAGAAATATACATATACCTATGTGTAGACATATATATGTGCACATATATATGAATTCACATATATCTACACATATATAGATATATACCTATATGCACATGTCTACATATGTACAAACACAGACACAAACAGATATGTATGTAAAGACATGTCCCCGATATCACTACCACAGTGATGTGTGCTATGTGCAAGGCAGCAGCACACATAGCAATATGCACAGATATCTACAGCTGGCAGTGTGTGCACCATGGATGGGTATGTCACATATTAGTCCCTTCTTAGCACCACATTGCCCCTGTCTGTGAAGTATGTAATCAGAATATGGCAGATACACATGTGGAGGTGGTCAGGATTGGTAGATATAGAGGACAGTATACTTGGGTGGTATGTGTCACATGGTGGGTAAACACCATGGATGGTGTGTATGGTCTGTGATGTGGATGCCCCATAGTCCCCAATATGGGCACAGTGGGAACAAGGTTCCCACCAACTGCCACTCACAACAGCAGTCCATGTCCTAAAGGTGCCAGGTCTGGAGGCTGAGCAGAAGGAGCATGTTAGCCATGTGAATGTGTACTGGGTGCCTCAGACTGATGTAGCACATCCCTCATGTGTCTGTGCAGCCCAGTATGGAACAGACCCTAGACCTGAGCTCAGGGGTACAGGAACATATTGGTGTGTGCCCTGAGGGGGGCCAACATCCCCTGGGTGGTTCCACCTGAAGGTATTGCTGTAACAGTATATGAGGAGGCCCCAGGTTGGCCCACACATGTGATGTGGCTCGGTATCCTGGTCAGATGGGTTTGGAAAGGTGGATCAGCTGGCCAATAGAACATATACATGTTATTGTGTCACTGTTATCGTACATTATTGTTAGTAATAGTCTACACAATCACGATATATGTCCAACAGCATGCATAGATCCCCCCAAATACACAGACTATCAGATGTGCAGCAATCTCAGAGCAGCCATACTACTGGCATATATGTAACCATAGTGGCCCTGACAATGGCATGCAAGTGAATAGTCTGTAACAGGCCAGCATTGTTAGTGTCCACACAGAGGACATGGCTACAATCACAGCAGAAGGTTCATAGGTTCATAGGTAGGTACTAGGCTATCGGCTTGAGGGCCTATGTAAGCCTAGCCAACAAGGTTCCCTGGCTTATGCCACCCAAGAAAGTTATTTTCTTGTGCCACTGTCGAGCAGAGATACAGAAGTGATCCCCGGGATGTATTTCCTATTTCCCATCCACTCATCAAGATTTTTCTTGAAGAGTACTAATGAACTTTGCTTGACACAGATGGGTAGCCTATTTCAGAGTATGGGAAGACTCTGGGACAGGAATATATCCCTCCAGAATGTCCTGTTTATAGTGGTGACAAGGTTTAGGTCCCTAGACCATGTAGCTCGGAGGGATTGGGATTTATTTAGGTGTAGCATTTCCAACAGCTCTGGGTTTGACATAGCTTTATAGGTTAGGCAGAGATTACCTCGGAGTAGGCGATATGCTACAGAGTAAAGCTGGAGTTTTTTTGAGACGGTCAGTGTAGGGCATCTGTTTGAGGCCAGTAATCCTCTTTGTGAGGTACTTCTGTGGCCTTTCCAGCTGTATATAATACAGGTGTGGTACAATACACAATCTGTCCAAACGGTAGTTAAGCTGTAGCCATACCTAATGAGTTGTGTGTACGGTCTGTTGAAGTTGATATGGTGGAGGGGTAACAGAGATGTGTATTATGAACTGTGGTAACCTTGCCATATGAGTTGCTCAGGCCTGCTTCCATCTCCATGTCTTTCAGGCAAGATGTCACACATCAGGTTACCCGTGTATTCAGCGGATGAAAATGAGGTCATTGTCAACCACCTGGTACAGCGCTACCAGGTTCTCTTTGGCAGGACAGCCCATAACCAGCAGGAGTGGACTGCCCTGTGAAATAATCTAGTCCACAGGGTCAATGATGTCAGCCTGCATAACCGCAGTTATGAGCAGGTCCGGCATCATTTCAGCGACCTGCTTCGCAATGCCCATTGACATGCTGCCACAGTTTGGGGGATCACCTCGCCACAGGGGGGGCATACCATCCATCTCCCCGACATGTGCGGAGGAGCTCCTGGCCAGCCTCATGGCACCTGCCCATCTGGAACACCAACAACCATTGGACCCCTTCATGGAGGTGGGTGTCACCCGCACACCAGCCGAGGAGCATGCAGGCAAGGATGCAGGGCACATAAGTAGACCACTGTTGTGTAAATATCTGCAGTGGTACAGGTAGATCATGCATATCTGACATGTCATAGATATATTGTGTTGCTGCATTGTAGTGATAAACAGATATCCGGATGTGGTAGTATTTTGGGAATGTACCGTTGATGTATGGTAGTACTGCACCCAGCCTGTAGCAGTGCCACAGGTGTGGCCACTGACATTACATATCTCACCCTCTTATGTAGGTCCCTCTGGGGTAACAACAAGGCAGCAGCCTGTAGCTGGCAAGTATACTTATATAGATGATTGCCAACACACCGGACATGTAATGGTGATGGTATATTCCATATACACATTTAACACACCTACCCTGAATGTATGCTGTACATGTGCATGTGTTATTGCTGTGAAATGCATGGTCTCACATGGGCAAACATGATGGGGTATTGAAAGGGTATGTCTCACATCTGCTTGACAACTAACATCTTGTCATTGTGGAATGTGTCCACAGGGAGTATCATACTGTTGGTAGACATGGCCTACAGTAGTGACATGTTCTGAACAACACCAATATACAATGCAACACCAGTGTATATACCTGTAGGACAATGCCAAATGCTGCAGAGATACACTATGGTATAAGGCATTACAGTAGTCCACATTATCAGCTGGGTCTAGGTTGCAACATGTGGTTTTCAGTGTATGGGATACTGCAAGCTAACACAAGTGTGTAGGGCTTACCTGTCATGCATCTGCAAAAAAGCTGAGTGGGGGGGTCTCAGCATGACACACCAGTGCACTTCAGCAGGGATTCTAAGGATGTTAGGAATCTCTCTATCTGCATATAGTCAGGTTCAGGACCTGTGGCAGCCATAACACTACCCACACTGCAATAGTGATGGCATTGTGTGAACACCATGGGATGTGCACATGAGAAGACCTTACAACCATACAGAATAGGGAGACATGTGTTGGGTAGACTGAACATACACTGGCAATTGCAGAAGGCCCATGCTGGTATACCCCTGCCATGAACAGTGACTCCTGTAGTACACACAACAAGAGGTGTGATAAACTGTCATGATAAGGGTATGCTCACATATGCCCACATGGTGTGTATGCATTGTGGTCAGCAGCTGCACACCTAACACAATCTGTAGACACTGCATGTGAAAGTACAGGACATATGTTACATACCGGGCTTGTGTACTGCTAAGATATGCAGTGCTGTGATCCCATGGCAGATCACAGATGTGTGTAAAAATCAATAAAGGTGTGTACACCCCCCATAGCCATGGTATGCTCTGATGGTTGTCAGTGTAAGCATTTCTGCAGTGGTCATACATGGTCTGTTGATGTTGACAGCTGTAAATCAGGCATCAGGCATTCACCAATGACAACAGTCCACATATCATCCCAGGTATGTGTTGCTGAAACACATAGGAGCTGTGAGAGGTACAGCTGACATAACTGATGCAGTACTACCCATTCCACAGTGGGTTGTACTTCTGTGAGTTGTGGTGCATAGTACATGGCAGGGTGAAGAACAGATGCACAGCAATACTGTGTACATGGGTGTAGTGGTATCCAGGGGAAGGAGCATCACCTAGTCACAGCACATGCATCATACACATGTATACCATTGCTAGCATGGATTGACTATAGCTGAACTGCATGCTGTTCTGTACCATATGTTCTGCATGTTGGCAGATAGGTAATAGGAGAACTGTGTGTACGATCATTGTGCAACCTCACCTGTATGTGTGTGTGTGTGTGTGTGTGTGTGTGTGTGTGTGTGTGTGTGTGTGTGTGTGTGTGTGTGTGTGTGTGCATCATGGTGGTTAGTTAGTTTGCCTGCAGGGTCACTCTGGTGAAGTGGTGGGAGGTAGATGCATGTATGATGCGTGTGTGCATGTGTGTGATTGTGTGTGTGGCCATGTATGCACATGTGTGATTGTGGGGTGTTCATACAGCTGTACTCCCCTTTGGGACTGTGCAGTACATGGACATGGAGTGCCACATTACACACCAGGAATACCTGTCATATACTCACAGGACAGCAAATAGTATAATATGGTCTGTAGCATGGAACAGGCATCCAGAGGGAAGGTAAACTCCAGGTACACACAATATTGCAGCCAGCATAGAGGCATAGAGGTCACCTACAGCCCATGTATGCAGCTCTACAGATGCATTGGGGAAGTAATAGTCAACACCAGGGAGTGTATCCAAATATTACAGCTGACACATGATGGGCTGACAGAGCATATCTGGCATGTACTGAGCATTACATACACATGACACACCAGTGGGGGCTATTATGAGTACAACGTAGTAGCCCAGAGGCCATGCACATCATTCCGGCCATACAGAGGGTGCATACCAAATGACAGCATTCAGGCTAAACACAGGTCAGGCAGGTAATGTAGCAACAGGCCTTGTGTTGTAGCCACTTGTGTGTGCATTTAGAGGACTGTGATGTTAATGACTGGTATTAATGTGTGTATGTTAACAAGTGTGATGCAGGATGGGGTAACACATGGACATATACATGGGATTTTCTGTAAAGCTATGGACAGGTAGTTATTACGGAGATGTGTGTGTGGTGTGTGTGTGTGTGTGTGTGTGTGTGTGTGTGTGTGTGTGTGTGTGTGTGTGTGTGTGTGTGTGTGTGTGTGTGTACTATTAGGCAATGCTGTACAGGTTTTAAAGTGCATTTATTGTTATCCCCCACAGGTGGCGAGGTGGGTCAGGGTCCCTCCTGCATCCAGTCTGATCTAGGTGCCCATACAGACACCGATGATGATGATGATAATAATGTTGAGGTACAAGTGAGGTTGTCAGGGGCCGACGCTGTGCCAACATTTGACATCCCCTTTTAGCCATCCCATCCCTGAACACAGTTACAGTGCCTATATACACACCATCACCAGTAGCCATAGCAGAGGGACAGCTAGCATTCAATGGCAGTGCACAGGAAAGTGTGGTAACCATACTACTGTATCCAGTTGCAGAGGGCATAGCTGGATTACGGCAGGCAACCACATAGGCGGATGTCCCAGGGTGTTTATGGTAGGGCCGCTGGACATCATGCCCCCTACATAGGTGACATAGCTGCAACCAGCAGAAGCATGTTTCAGGCTGTAATGGTGGCGCAGGCATGTATTGAGCATTACACCAGACAGACCATTAGGCTGCAGAGGGCTGCTCTCGCATCTGTAAGTGACAACCTCCGTGAACTGTCGAGTGTCATCCATGCTTCTACTGAGCAAGCGGATAGATGGCATGATGAGATGATGGTCCTCATCAGCCGTGGTGTGTCCATGCTTCAACATGTGGTGGGGATGTGGCAACGGCCGCATGGACATGGGCCAGCAACACCAACAGATGGCAGTGAACGTGGGCATGCTAGGACACTAAGGGGCTCCTGTAGTGGTAGTAGCAGCCCCGGCAGTGCAGGGGGTGTGCTGTCCACACCACACCACAGCAAGCCATGTGTACATGGCCCTGGCCAGTCCCAGGAGGGACTTGGTACCAGCGGACAAATGTCATCAGCAGGTGAGAGTAGCACTTTAATACCTGTTCCTGGATGTGTCCACAGAACCCCTGGCAGGCACAGTCCACATGTCCATGGCCAAAGGCAGTGAACTGCACACCCTGCCAGGTATAGTCTGCAGCTGTCCATAAACACCTGTGTAGGGCAGCCACAAGGCAGAACTGTGTGCATGCATACCCACACACTATGCAAACACACCTAGGGCAACCTCATACCTACACACACCACATCACCTCAGCCAGATCCCCAGAGTAGACCCCTCACCCACACACATGGTGTCAAATGTATGGTCCACCCTCTGCCTGCCTCTGGCAGACCAACACCACACCCTGTGCATATGATGATATCTGTGCCCCATCCCTGTCATCCATACCATCGATGCAGGGACAGGCTGATATGGTTCTGATGCACATGGTGACTGTACACCAGTGTACCAGAGTCATGCAGTGTAACATGTTGTAGGGAATAGAGTGTGAGGCATATTTGGCAGGTAGTGTAGCCGTCCAGCAATGATGCCTTCTAGCTGTTAGTAACAATGCTTGGTTGTGGTCTCTAAAATGATATGCAATTGTGTTGTAGGTGTGCATGTGTCAGCACAAGGATGGTCTGCAGTCATATTGCACAAAGGGGTATGTCACTGTGCTAACACCATGGCATTGACATATCTGGGGTACAGTCGAACACATTTCAAAGGTTACTATATTGGGTATTGCCTGTGCCACATGGACAGGTGGCCCGCTGAGGCATGTATACCCTGCAACCTGCTGTAGACCCATCCACATACACACAAAGTGTTACTTGCCAACACTGAGACTAGACCTCTATCTAGCAATGTTGTGATACTGACGTGTGTGGCTTACATTGCACAAACACTGCCTTAACCACTGTGTACCCAACAGACCTAGTTCTGCCCAGCAACAAAATGAACAGCCCTTGCAGGTCTTGAACTCAGGACCCTTTAGACTGAAGTCACAGCACTTAACTACTCCGCCATGACCACTGTGGAGACAGCTGTTATTTTAACAATATAGCTGTCATTACACATATTGAGTAGTATTGAACAATTGCCTTTACTTCCTAGATTATGTAGTCCTTGTTATTAATATGACTGTTGCTTCACATATGTTGTTTTATCATAATGTACACATAGCATATACATATTGTGGAATATATGTGAGAGGGTATACACAACCATGATGTTTACTCATGACAGGAATATGGTTGTATACATATCATAGGTGTATGGATGTCTACATGTACATACACAGGTGTACACATACATATGTCTGTATACACATCTGTATAGTGCTACATATATATGGCCATGTGTACATCTCTTCATATGTACATATGTATACTTTTCTATACATATATGTATATGTACATATGTGTATATATAGGTATATGTATATGTACATATAGATATATGTGTATATAGTTATATATGTATGCATATCCTATGTGTACAGATATGCCTAGTTATGTTGGTATATATATATATATATATATATATATATAATATATATATAAAAGTATATGTGCATACATATCTATTCTGATATACCTACTACTGCTGATATATCTGTAGATATCCATACATATATGTGCATATGTATCACTATCTGTATATGTGTAGACATATATTGCTCTGATTATGTATATTATGTATATATCTGGGTATGTATATGTATATCTATGTACATATACATACCCATCAATATCTGTCAATATGTATATGTGTAATCATATATATATAGATATCTGGATAATTATATGTACAGATATTTTCCCCATATATCCCGGACATGAAGTGTAGCCCTACCCCAGCCCCTATAGTCCCAACTTCGTAGTGCAAGGTGATGTCAGGTATGTATAGCAGGTATATTAGTAGATTATTGCTACTGTAATTGGGATTGTCTTTACAGACATGGTGTGTGTGGGAGGTCACATCTGCATTCCACATGTGTGCCATTGGCTACTGACAGACATCCTGAGGACATCATAGTAAAGTGCCACTGCTAGCATGTAATGCCCCTGTGGACTGCAGCAGAGATATTGGCCAATATATGTGGACATTTGGAAACACTCTGTATTTAGAGACTATATTAAGACCCATAGTCGACTCCATCCCCACCATCCTTAAAGATACATATCATTTGTTGGATGACATCAAAAAGTTTAATGAGAATCGTATAAATGCATTGGATGGTTGCATCCTGATAACCTTAGACGTTAAAAACCTCTTCACTAGCATACCCAATGCAGATGGCTTGCAAGCCATGATGGAAGTGCTTAATTCAGATACAGACTTTGATACAGATGAGAAGATTTTGTTATATTTTCTTTTACAAATGGTTCTTGAGAATAATGCATTTATGTTTAAAGATAAATATTACTTACAGCAATGGGGAGTAGCCATGGGCACTCCCGTTGCTAACACTTATGCTAATTTAGTTGTTTTTAACTGGGAGAGAAATAATTTGTTCAATGATGTAAGGTATACCAATAATATCAGAATGTATAGAAGATTTGTAGATGACATTCTGATTTTATGGGAAGGCTCTTTGGATGAATTTAAAATGTTTTTAACACATTTGGATTCTACCACTCAGTTCTTAAAGTTTACTATGGAGTGGTCTTATACTTACATTAGTTTTTTAGACATCAACATTGCAATGAGTGGAAATCGGATAGAAACGAGTTTATATAGGAAGGCATGCTGGGTGAATAACCTTTTACACTATAACAGCATGCATCCTAGACATGTGTTCCCAGGCATAGTCAAAAGTCAATACATTAGAATAGGGAGGCTATGTGATAATGACCAAGTGCTCACCAAAGAAGCAGATAATATGGAGAAGCTATTTTTAGAAAGAGGCTACAACATGAAAATGTTGTGTGAAATTAAGAATGAAGTCTTCTCAACAAATGACCATGCAGCTGAATTAACAGCAAGACATAAGACGATACTTAGCAAATTTAAAGTCAAGGGATGGACAACATCCACTGCCAACAATAGAGTAGCGTATTTAATGCAATACACAAATGATAATTTTGATTTACAGAACATAATCAAACAAAATTGGAAGCTCCTAATTGTAGATGAAGCAACTAGAAATATAGTAGGGGAGCAACCGAAATTTATTTATAAAAATTCACCTAATTTAAAACGACTGCTATGCTTTAAAGAGGGCATAGGAAAGTCGAATGAACAGATACATCTCAATACTACGGGCACCTTCCCATGTACTAGATGCAATATGTGTCGACACATTAGTGATAAACAAATATATAAACACCCCAGAATGGATTTTATATTCAAACCTAGTTTTTATGCAAGCTGTAATTCTATGAACTTGATATATTTAGCAACATGCACAAAATGTGAAGCATTCTATGTTGGCTTAACCAAGAGAAAATTTAAGCAAAGGATATATAATCACATTTATGAAATAAAGAAGAAGAAT
Source organism: Protopterus annectens (assembly GCF_019279795.1). Taxonomy (NCBI): domain Eukaryota; kingdom Metazoa; phylum Chordata; order Ceratodontiformes; family Protopteridae; genus Protopterus; species Protopterus annectens. The sequence goes on along the minus strand of NC_056732.1, from coordinate 621,963,233 downwards.
GATAAGAATGCTTTAGCTAGACATATAAATGAATTCAGAGAACATAGCTTTAGATTCAGAGTACTGCAATTAGTAGGTTTGAATAAGAGATGGGGCAATAATGTGAACACCTTAGCAAACATTGAATTGTCATGGATTTTAAAATTAGGTGCCCATTTATATCCAGGCCTGAATCAAAGTATTTGCATTAAACCAGTTTTAGATAGCAGGATATATAAGTAATGGATATTCATATTGATATGTATATATATTTGCTTATTTTCATTGTAATGTTGCACTAAATTTGTTACTCATTGACATATCCATACTTATAAATGAAGATGATCTTCATTCAATAGCGCTATTGATTTTTATGATTTCCATGAGTGTAGTACATGAAATATTTTATTATGATGTTATTTTAAATATTATTAATTAATTGATCATACTGATTCACAACACTATAGTTAATATTTAAATACTCATTTGTTTATATGTTTATATATTTATGTATTTATTAGATAGCATATAATATATATATATATATATACATATATATATTTTGTAGTTTAATATTTATTTATATCTGAGGATTTTATATATATATTTATTTATTTAATATTTAGCACAAATGTACACAAAATTAGATATACATACACACATATATACTTTTGCTATGAAATTTACATAGATATATTCATATAGCTTTTAGTATCCCCAGATCAACATAATATAGAATGGGACGCTTTTATATATATTTTATGTTCTTCAATTATATAGGAACATTTCTTATATATGTGTTTACATGAGAGTCTTGAATTTTATGCTTTAGGCATTCTTATGCATTTTTTATGTATATATATATTCATCTTTATACAATATATACACAAAAAATTTTTTATATATGAATACCATTAATTATTATATACTAAATGTTTTAATATTCAAAATATTGTTTCTGGCAAACACAATATTAATACAGGTATTATGGTAATTTTAAGACCTGAATGACAATGTGAAATAGCTACATGAGAATGTCTCTTACTGTTTCTTTACATATACAAATGTGAGCACTATCCATCACTTTAAACCAACTAATTGAATGTTTAATTGAAATCAATTTGATTTAATTGAATCTTGCTGGGCATATATACTCTTTGCAAATGTTGCTTAAATGTGAAGATCTGAGGAAGCGCACTTTAGGTGCGTGAAAGCGCTTATCTGTTCGTTTTTAAAAAATAAAGAGTTCATTCATGGCATTTTGAAGCAGTCTTTATTTCCTGGTTGCTGAATCCGTCAGTGTTCTTTACAACATATAGGTATATGTATATGTACATATAGATATATGTGTATATAGTTATATATGTATGCATATCCTATGTGCCTAGTTATGTTGGTATATATATATATATATATATATATATATATATATGAAAGTATATGTGCATACATATCTATTCTGATATACCTACTACTGCTGATATATCTGTAGATATCCATACATGTATGTGCATATGTATCACTATCTGTATATGTGTAGACATATATTGCTCTGATTATGTATATTATGTATATACCTGGGTATGTATATGTATATCTATGTACATATACGTACCCATCAATATCTGTCGATATGTATATGTGTAATCATATATATATAGATATCTGGATAGTTATATGTACAGATATTTTCCCCATATGTCCTGGACATGAAGTGTAGCCCTACCCCAGCCCCTATAGTCCCAACTTCGTAGTGCAAGGTGATGTCAGGTATGTATAGCAGGTATATTAGTAGATTATTGCTACTGTAATTGGGATTGTCTTTACAGACATGGTGTGTGTGGGAGGTCACATCTGCATTCCACATGTGTGCCATTGGCTACTGACAGACATCCTGAGGACATCATAGTAAAGTACCACTGCTAGCATGTAATGCCCCTGTGGACTGCAGCAGAGATATTGGCCAATATATGTGGACATTTGGAAACACTCTGTACGGTCCAGAGGTATACCTAGAACCCCTTAGTGCAAAACATGTATACCATGCATGACAATATGGATGGTAACAGCCAAGTAGATGGGTATAACATATAACAACTGGTATACATATGCCACTATAGGTTATGCATTCACATACCCCTGTCTGGCCTGACACATAATAACTGCTGGTACAGGGGTGCCATGGCCATATACTACCCACAAGATATTGACATACATCTGTACAGCATCCCACTGCTCTGTCTAACATACATGACTGTTAAGGGAGGCCCGGCAGCAGTACATCTGGCAAGTATCTGCAAATGACATCTCACTGGGTAAGTACACTAAGCTGCTAGGCATGTAACAATGCACTGTGCAGGCTACAGACAGACTGGCTCAACACTGGCCTACACCTCCTATGGGGGAATGCACATGCACCTGCATATATAGCAGGCTATGCAGGCATGTCACAGCACAGGGTAAGATACACTTGTATGAAAGTGCATAACCACAACCAATGTGAACACAGCCACAGCCACATATGGTAAGCTAGCATAATATTACAACACCGTCCACTATATGTTCAACACCGTCCTCATATGTGCCACTCACAGACTAACTCTACATATACTGGGCTGCTACATGGTTTGGTCTGCTGGCTGTCTGTGGTATGGGACATGTGTGTGTATGGCCCTACAAAAATGTAAGCCAATACGGTAACATACAGTGGAGCAGCATGCAAGATTAGATAGGACGGGACCTATAACAATGACATTTACCACAGTCTGTACACAGGCTAAAGAACATATTAACAGTGCACACACTGTCAACATTCACCACAGGTATACAGGCCTCAGTACTGTACAAACGACCACAGAATGTCCAGGTTATGTCATCAAATATAACCCCTACTGTACATAACATGTGTAGTATTCTGATATCTCACTGGCTTGGTATCAGATATTATGACACTAATGATGGTGTACAGCACATATGCACCTCTTAATGCACAACATATGTACAAAGGTTGACAGAGTTGTGGCTGGAAGCACATACACAGGGCCAATATTGACATGTTGCTGTGATAACCTCATGCATTTACTTTTGTAATAGGGTTTGTTGCAACATGCGTCCTATGAGGGATATGAAGTCAGTAACTCTCATGGCTTTCACCATCTACAGACTGCAATCCCCACACTACCTTCTGCAGTTCAGATACATGCTCTGTGGGTAACACATGAAACCAAGGGTACAACACACTGCCCAGCCTGCAGATGAACCTACAGATGGGGATTCCTCATAAACATAGAACTGACATGGCAAGTATTAAAACATATGAGACAGCCATATCCACACACACACTGTTAAACCAACATTACTCCACATGCAGTATAGCAGCACTTACAGTCTGTAGTCATGTCAGGCACATCCCCCTCCTGTGTGTTGCCCTGTTTTCACAGTGTATGTTATTAGAGTTAAATCCCCAATCCATCTGAGATGCTGCTTGCCAAACAACAGGTCTAGTTCCTGCTCACAGTAAATGAAAAGGGCCAATACCAACATGATGTTCCTAGATATTGGAGTGTGCTTCCATGAAATTGGCTATGGGAATGTTACCACAGCTGTTCCACATGCAATCAGCTAGGGAAGGGCTGCAATTTATGCAGAGGCCTTCAGCTGATCATGTGCAACACTGAAAATACACATGCTGCTGCCTAAGCAAAGCAGGTGTAGGTCTCCACATCCACCAGAGAGGGCATGAGAGTGGCAAAGACACATCCGAGAGGGGAGGGAATGTAAACCCTAAGCATGTTTGTGTCACACACCTACCAGCACAGGGTATCAAACCCCTGACGTCTATGTTGTGCTATCACATTTCAATGCAGTTATTGAATGCACCACATAGGTTACATGTTATGGTGCGCTCAGAATGTATATGTGATGATGAGTGACATCTGCAACAGGGATATGGTAACTATATGGTAGGTGTAATACACCTGCCTATCCACATGTACAGTTGCCAGCGACAACACAGCCACATTCTCACAGGGACGCACACACATTGATACACTTGGCAGGACCAGGAATACAACCCATCACTAGTGAGATTGCCACAACACAATACTGTGCAGGTATCACATGCACCACAGGGGTCATACAGAGGTGATATGGGCAAAGGGTATGGGGAGGTGTCTGACATCAGACAGCATGCTTCAGTATGCCAATGGGGTTGTAGTGAGTGTGGATGTGATCATACACATCATACAACCCACACACAAACACACAGGGTGCCAGTACTGACATACATGAGTGCATTTCTGCACTGATGTGTGGTGCCAACTGTGCCAGGTGGCTATACAAGGCTAGGTGATGGGTATACCTTGGCATCAGGCCAGATGATGATGGTCAGCATTGTGGTTCAAGGCTGTGGTTTCTGCATTTGCCAACGCAGGTGGTTATTGTATCCCCCATCCAGTCACCTGGGTGACTATTGTGTGTGGCCAATGCTGTGCATCACTTGCCATGTATGTGTTCCTTAGACAATGATATAGACGGTGTCTGGGATGTGCACACCTCCCACATGCATGCACAGTGACATGTGGAACTGTACCTGGGGTGTCTGGCCCATGTTGTGTACACAGATTATCAGCAGATGTGCTAGTCTTGTCCACCTGTGGTGGGAACTGGTAATGGACCACAGGTTTACTCTGCACCTACATTGATAGCATGCTAAAGGCATTCCCTGGTGTCAGTGGCATCTATCCATACAGGGCATGTTTTCAGGCATGTTATGTCCTTTGTGGATCATGTGATGGCACCACAGGTGTTGCAGGTGTCCTGTGGGGAACATGGGGAAGGTGCACTGTCTGCATGTACGTGCCTATTGGACAGATGGACAGGGTGCTATGCCCTCTGTAGCCCACTGCAATTCCTCCATAGTTACTATCAGTGGCCAATATGCAGTGCACTACCCACATATTGGCTGTTGCCTAGGCATGTGTGTGTGTGTGTGTGTGTGTGTGTGTGTGTGTGTGTGTGTGTGTGTGTGTGTGTGTGTGTGTGTATGTATGTATGGGACATCGGTTGAGAGTGTGCTCTGGGTAATACTGGGGTTGCTAACTGTGATTGCCTGGCCTTGATGTCACATATGGGTATTGATGTGCACCACAGCCTCTTGGCTATTTCACATCTGTTATCCCTGTACGGTGGACATTGTGATATATACTATAGGGCCACCATATAAGAAATTTGCAAAACCTACTCCACATTGGGCCCAGGTATCTCACGCACACCCGTCATATCTGGAAGCAGAACCCCTACCTAATTATTGTATTACACTACAGCACTACACAGTTATAGTACACACCACTGAGATTATTGGAGTACCTCTTCCCCAAAGGTGTTTATCACATTGGATGACATCAGCAAGATTGGCAAAGTAGGACATTCGACTTGTAGGAGTGTGGCTAGGCTAAAATGCATTGCTCCCTACACAGACAGTAACACACACACAAAACATCCATAACTGACATGTGTGGGTATAGAACCCCTCACAGAGGTCTACATCGTACTTAAGCATGGTGCTGTTGTAGGATGCACCACATGGATTGCTGAAAAGCTCTTTTCCCAAAGGTGTATTTCACAATGAATGACATCATCAGGATTGCCAAAGTAGGGCATTTGAAATATATTGAGTGTGACTAGCCTAAAATGCAGTGCTCCCTGCACAGACATTGGAACACACACAAAGCATCCAGAATCACCATGGGTGGGTATAGAACCCTACCACAGCTCTATAGCACACTACAGCAGTATGCAGTTACAGGACATGCTACGGCAATTACCAGGCTACATCCTCCCCAGAGGTGTATTTCTAGGTGGATGACATTAGCAGCCTTGCCAAAGATGAGCATTTGAATTGTAGGGAGTTTGACTGCCCTCAAAAGCATTGCTCTCTTCATGGACGCACACACAAACACTTGCCATGTCAAGGATTAGAACAGCTACCTAACTAATCTATCACACTACAGCAGTATGCAGTTACAGGACGTACTATAGAGATTACTGGGCTTCATGCTTCCCAGAGGTGTATTACTAGGCAGATGACATCAGCAGCCTTGCCAAAGATGAGCATTTGAATTGTAGGGAGTGTGACTACCCTAAAAAGCATTGCTCTCTACACAGACAGGCAGACAGATGCACACAGTTGCCATGTCTGAGAATTGAACTTCTACCTATTTTATCACACTACAGCAGTACGAAATAATGGTACGTGCCACGGAGATTACTGGGCTACAGCTCTCTCAAGGGTGTATTTCACAGTGGATGACCTCAGCAGGCTTGTCATAGTAGGGCTATGGGGAGGGCAGTGTGTATGCATGGGCCGTAATCCATTCATCTATAGGGTGACACACCACATGTGGGCACACACAGGGTCATATTTCACAGGTACGTATATACAGCTGCTAGATGACTGCTTCCTTCTACAGTCATGTTTCACAGCTGGCACATGCACAAATAGTCTGTAATACTGACAGATACTGGTGGCTAGTATCTGCAGTGAGTGACATCTGAACCTCATGCGTTTGGGGCCCTTTGGCTGTGTGCTGGGTGGGACAGGCCTGGATGGCTCCTTGTCACAGTCACCCTCTTCCACACATCTATGTATGTCTACCTTTGGCTTATTATAGTGTGTTGTCCTTACATATATGTCTGTATTCCTATCCACTGTGTGTGCAAGGCATGCATGGTGCATACTGACGAGTGTCTGCAAAAACAACTGCAACTGCCAGATATGTCTGGTCGACTGGTGTTTGCAGACATGGCCTTCATGTGTTTGTGTGTGAGCATGCCCAGTATGACCTTTCAGTATGTTGATGACTGACATTGCCTTCATTTCTCTAAGTGAGTGAGCATGCCCAGTATGGCCTTCTGCATTTAATGTGTGGATCGAGTCCAGGTAGTTTGTACTACAGTGCTGACCTTGATGTTGTACACTGACAGGTGGCATGCTGTTTCTGCAGGGTATCTATCAAGCATTTGGCATTGACTGTTCCTACATTTCTGCATAGGATGGGGGTGCTCAGCCAACTATTTCTACATTTCTACACAGGATGGGTGGGCACACCTGACTGTTATTACATTGCTACATGGGGGGGCACACCTGTCTATTTCTACATTTCTACACAGGGTCGGGTGGCACACCTTACTGTTATTACATTCCTATGTAGTGTGGGGGTTGCTCACCTGACTCTTTCTACGTTTCTACCCAGGGTTGGGGGGCACACCTAACTGTTATTACATCGCTACATAGGGTGGGGGGCTCACCTGACTATTTCTACGTTTCTGCACAGGGTTGGGGGCATACCTGACTGTTATTACATTGCTACATAGGGTAGGGGGTTCACCTATTTCTACATTTCTACACAGGATGGGGGGGCACACCTGACTGTTATTACATTACTACATGGGGGGCACACCTGTCTATTTCTACATTTCTACACAGGGTTAGGGGGGCACACCTGACTGTTATTACATTACTATGTAGGATGTGGGGGCACAAGTGACACTTGTAGACATTTGCTATGACTGTACTGGTATGTCAGGTACTCCATCTCATTCTGTATTGTTAACTATCATGCTGACTAGAGACATACCAGTGTACTACAGATCGTGGCTTTGGTTGCCCCACATATTATTATCTGACTTCCTACACTTCAGAACTAACATTCCACTGCCTGCCCTGCTGTAGTCTGTCTGTGTAGGCCTGGGGGGGGTTAACCCCAGCCATCATTCAGGGGCCATGGCACAGGCTCTGTTTGGGTTTGTCTACACCTGTCCTGCTGGCTGAGACTGTTTTTGGGTATGTGAACCACCCTGACTGGCATGTGTGAGTCATATGGACACACGTAGCTCAGTACATTTCCTGCAGTGAGTTTTGTCACCCTGTGTGTACTGGCTGCTATGGTGACTCCAGTATGTGTTACAGATGTCATAGTACCACTATGGGTGTCTACTGTCTGTTGCCATAACATTCAGCCAACCAATTCCCATGCACGCTCACATCCATACCATAGATACAGGTAATAACACATTCTACTCCATTCGGCAATTGGTAGGTTGATTGACTTACCTTGAGGGTGTGCCAGACTTGTGGATGGTGCTGGAGGGCTGCCTATGTCGGATGCACATAGTACACTTCCTATACGTGGTTGAGCACAGGTAGTGTCATGTTTGGCATCCCTTTTACTGTATGTGCGAGTCAGAGAGAAGTGTTATTCCCTGGGTCCCTACTGTGTCAGTGTATGTGCTATGCGTTGTCTCTTTGCTGCAGCCTCTGCATACTGGGCACACCTCCATTTGCCTACTGGGGCAGGCTCAGGTTGTTCCTCCTCCGAGTCACTCTGTGCCTGTGCAGGCCTTGGCATTGGTGGGGGGCTGTTTAGCCCTGCCCCATGCTGTTCCTGCTGCAGCTGTTTCCACAGGATCATATTGTGTAGCATAGCACATACCATAACAATTTGGGTACATGTAGCTGGTGAGTACTGCAAGGCTCTACCGGATGTGTCCAGACACCGGAACCATGACCTGAGCATCCTAAACACATGCTCTATTTTAAGTCAGGTCTGTGTGTGTGCCTCATTATGGCATTCTTATTCAGGTGTGTGAGCATTTCTGATGGGTGTCATCAGCCACGGCTCCAGTGTGTAACCAGCATCCCCCACTAGGTCACCATAGGGGATGATGTTGGCAAATCTCTGGTACAGCTATGGCAGCAGCCATATGTAGTGTCATAGCTTCCAGGGCAACCAGCACACACATTCATTATAATGCCCTGGGCATCACATACGACCTGGCAGTTGATGGAGGGGATGCCCCTGTGGTTGATGTAGGCCCTACCCTGATCACCGGGTGGTTCTTTGATGCATATGTGCGTGCAATCTATAGCACCCACTACCTTAGGGTAATCTGCTATTTGGTGGAAGAGACACATATTGCTGGTCAACACCTCATAGGTGTTGAGAAAATATATGTGCTCACTGGCATGTGCTGAGATGGCATCCAGGAACTGGTAGAATACTCTGGATGCTGATGCCTGTGAGATCCCCATGATATCCCCAGCTGAGCTTTGGGAGGTACCTCTGGCTAGTATTCCTAGGCCTACACATACCTTAGTATCCACTGGGATGGGACCCCCTCGGTCAGTTTGGTGTGTCAGGTGTGGCCGGCACATCTCAACAATTTGCTGTAGGAGGTCTCTGTCCACCTTATAGCACTCCATTATCTCCAGCTCATGTAGCCCCTGGTAGGTTACCCTGGGTCTGTACACTCTTCTCCGTGTCCTCACTGTGGGTTGATTGGCAGCATTCACATCCTCACCACCCTCAGCCTCTTGCACATGTTGTTCTATGTTGCCTGCTGCAGCCATTCTCATTTTGTAGGTTTGTTTGTTAATATGTTCCCGCTTGTATATATTGGTGGTATAGAGTGTGGGAAAAAACAGTGGGGAAGGTGTTTGCTTAGTTTATAGTAGCGTTCTGGGATGGGCTGGTCTGCTGCCTGTGTAATTGGCTGATTCTGATACATTTCACCTGCCAGCTAAGCTAGTTCACCTTGATTACCTTCCTACTGCTGTTTTCCCTTCCCATTGCCTTCCTGCTTAAGCCCGTGTGTGCGCTACTTAAACAGAGTGTTCAAATGTGCACACTGCTGCTATTTCCTGGTTTAACCTCATTTTTCTTCAGGGCTTAGGCTTTGTAAAGAGTGTTAAGCAAGGTTAGACACACCCCCTAGCTTAGCTGTGCTAAGCTAGTCGCCAACCCAAGCCACAGAGCTCCTATCTGCTTACAGTATGGCTGACACAAACACCCATGATGTCACCTACCTCCTAGGCTTGCACCAAGCTATTCCTACTCTTACACTGTTGGGACCTGACTCACATGCTTGGGAAAACTGGGATTCACTATCCTTCCCCTCATTTGCATAGGATTGCCTGCTAATGCATAGTTACATGTCTCACACTGAGCCTCCCCCATTAGGAACCACTACTCACTGGCCAGGTTGTCTTCTGCCTGCCATTGACTTGCATGGCAGAATAGTGATTTTAGTTAGACTGCTTATTTTAGGTTTATTTTATTATTTTTCCCCGATCCCATTTGTGCTCTGCTGCCCTACGCTTAAACAGCCGAGATCGGCTAAAAAAATAAACGTTGATTTTTGTATTTTTGTTTATGTTTGCAATGCCAATGGCCTTATACTTTGCCATTGGCATGCTTACTACATGATATACAGCCTTTATTTGGAGCTGTAATAACTCTGTTTTGGATTTTGCAGACATGTACTCGGTTACTAACCAAGTACATTTCTGCAGCTAGCACTAGTCCTGCACGGACTGTTGCAAGCTTCCTGGATTGCAGTATCACCTCATTTACATAGATTTCTCCTGCAAATGGGGTGATTTGCATACCAGGGCTTAGTCCATGCAATTTTAGTGCAGGAGCGCTCGTGCACACCCCTAATGGCTGTTCCTGGATCGCAGGGCAGACATATTGCCTGCTTGAGCTCCTGGACCGATCTTGCACTCCATGCAAGCTTTGAAGAATCCAGGAGATGGTTTTTGCAGGGTTCCTATTACATTATTGAACTTCCAGAAGGTCGAACACCAGATGTTCAAACTTGGAAGATCGAAATGTGATAACATCGAAACATCAGAACAGCAAATTTTTTCCCAGGGAAAAAATTTGCTGTTCTGAAAAACACACACACAACACAAGCACACCAAAAACCTTATAAACCTACACTAAGCCTTACATACACAACTATCTATGCACTAACCTTAACCCAACCCCTAACCCTATGTCCATCACTATCACACACTTACCTTACCCACACCCTAATCCTAAAGTCCTTCACTATCACACACTTACCTTACCTGTACCCTAACCCCAACGTCTATCACAATCGCACACTTACCTTAACCCATTCCTTAACTTTTGCACCACAGTGGAGAAAATGTCGAAGCCTCAGAAACATCCAACCGAATTCTTTCCCATCACACACTTACCTTACCCACACCCTAATCCTAAAGTCCTTCACTATCACACACTTACCTTACCCGCACCCTAACCCCAACGTCCATCACAATCACACACTTACCTTAACCCGTTCCTTAACTTTCGCACCACAGTGGAGAAAATGTCGAAGGCGCAGAAACATCCAACCAAATTCCTTCCCTGGGAAAGAATTCAGACTTCCGCGGCTTTAACATTTTTAACTTTCAAACTTCCAAGTTCAAACTTTTGGTGCTCAGCCTTCTGGAAGTTCGATTGGGTAATAGGAACCCATTTTTGCATATAAAATGTATGCAAGCTGAGATCGCTGCTATATTTTCCACCTCAGCATGTATAAACAAGAACAAATGAACCTTACAGCTGTTATGCCATGCACATCAGAAATGGACACATTTTTGCAAATAAATATTAGTAGCATCCATATGAAAGTGGTTTATCATCTATAAACATGTAATAGACAAGCCAGTGTTGCATAGCCATATAAATGGTAAATGGTAATATAATAACACCCAACATACATAATTGACAAATGACAACAAAAATTGGATGTCATTTCATGATTACATGGTTTCCATTGGTAATTTGCACACAAGTCACACATTGTTATACTGGGCATGTGCACATGGAATTACAGGGATCAGTAACTTAACATCAATTCAACAGCACCAGCACATAAGACAGTGATGTAACAAAGGACCAGTCACACTTTCTGATGATCTGGCAGCATGCCATACAGTAAGAAATTTATTATAGAAACCTTAATCTTCCATTAAGCTGTGCAGTGTGATGAAAATAATTGCAATAATAAATAAATGTTTGGATGAAGACATATAATACAAAACATAATTATTCAGAAATAGTTAATGCCTGTGAGCAATGAATGACATAAACATTAGTATCATGTTATGTATCAAAGAGATGCATATCAATCACGGACGCCAAAGAAATATGTATATTGACTGTGTCATGAAGAACACCCTTGAAGGGCTTACAGCACTTTTCTATCATAAGGTGTATGGATGCCCTTCCTTGTAGGACAACAGCCTGTAAAAGGTGGCACTCTGACTCTGCCACATCTATTGTCTGTGTGTAAGCCACTGCTGTCCAATACAGTTATCAGATTCAAACCCCTGCCTATGATAAGAGGCTCTCTATAGACCTCTGCATTGAGGGCATGTGCCACAGGAGATATCAATGGAACCTGTCACAAATAACTGAAATTTATGTGTGCAGTAAAGAAAGAGATATGAATATCATTTGAGAAATCTGATTTAGTCAGCATGATGAAAAAGAGCTGCACATGTTGTGGTCAAAACAGTGAACGATACAATATCAATATTTCTTTGACATTGAAGCTGTCTCCATTACGTAGTACACACACTGTTCCAGAATCACATTCTATTTGTGTAGGTATGCTATGTGGGTCTGTATTAAAAGCATGAAAGATGAATTTCGTGAATGCTAGAACATCGACACATATACGTCGATCTACCACAACAGCAAAGGACAGAAATGCTGAAATTCAGAACGTCGAATAGATTCCCGGAAGCAACGGCGCCATACAGGTAAGTTACACCAAAGTAAACAAACACAACACAAAACTCTTTTATAAAAGATTTTGCAGGGGGGCAAGCCCCCTGCACCCCCACACACCCCCTACTTATATATACCAACTCTGAGACTGCTGTAGAGTGGGGAAAAGGATATATTTCCTCATCCCCACAATCCCCCTGCTGGCCAGGGAAATCCATTCACCGTTGTGTCTTTCAGCATTTCTGTCCTTCGCTATTTTGGTAGATCGACGTATATGTGTCGATCTTCTAGCATTCACCAAATTCATCCTTTATCGTTCTGATATAGACCCATGCTATGTAAGCCAGTACTCAATGCACATGTCACAATTGCAGTCACAGCATAACATGCCCTGAATAACCATTTCGCTCTCATGCAGTCACAGCCTATGATTATATATCATTGTCCAGCATAAAAATGGATAGAATAACTACATAAAGTGGTAATTGTTTAATGTCAATACATTCACATAATGCTGCCCATTCAAGAACTGAACAACAAGCTATGTAACTACCAACTAATGGTATGATGATGAAATACAAGTGCCACAGTGGAAGTCTTAACACAGCTGTAACACTCCACCTATTCTAACGTATTTCATCATATGTATGAGTTAGAAACAATCTCTTTGAGATAAAAGTGATGGGGGGGTATCCCACTGTAAATGTACACATTATAACTGTGGTGGATGGCATTCATTATTGTAGCACAATGCCACAGAATGCTAACAGTTACTGACTGTGGATGTTGAACACCTTAACATTTGATAACAGAAAATAAACGATATTGAAGTGAATGAATGTTCCAGGGAGGAGGTGTCACTGCAATTGTGACATATATCAGTATTTCAAGGAATTACATTATGTAATTGCTGAAAGGGATATGTGTGCCTGTAATTGCTGAACTAAGGCAACAACATGCAGAATGTTGTTTCATTCTCTCCTGCCAGAGGACAATACTTACTACATATGTTATGTAAGGAAAATGTCATCACATGACATCATTCCTCTGAATAAAGGCTTTGTTATGTAAGAAAACATAATAACTTTTAGTAAGAGGAATCAACATATATATATTTACACAGCAGAAGTGTTTGACAACAGTGTTTGTGACATGTACAATCACCCCAAGACTGACACAATATAGTCTGAGCAGTAATGGCTGGATTTGAAGTGACTCCCTAAAATCACAAGCTACAGACAAGTGCTTGAATCACAAGTGCCGCATGACATGTTGTGCTACAACTGTGACAGTGCACAGTTAAATGGATGACATCATCACTGTTTATTAGCTAGATGTTTATGTTAAAAAGTGATTAATGGGTACAATAACACTGTACAGCTACATCATATATGTATTTGAAGAGTAGTGTACACAGCATGAGTGAAACAGACTCACAGATGGTCTCAAACATTCCACTCTATGTATTTACACAATGTACGTAAAGCAAGGTATCAATGTCATGCACCTGCAGGAGAAGTTGCACTATGACTGATAGATACTGTGGTTATGGTGGCACTTTGTAATCATTGTGTTGCCAGAAAGTTATTTCCCCTGGGGATGCTAGGATTTTCTAGCTTAACATTATGCCACTGTAAATAAATCTCTGTATGTGGAAGGGTACATAAAGGTGGTTGTGACAAAATTTAGCCAACTGTATAAGACAGTAATCACAGTCACACTATTTAAGCAAGGATGGACTCAAACTACATACTTATCTAGTTGCACAATGTATACCTTACATTATCAGCAGCCAGCACCACAGGAGAATCCTGTGTACAAATGAGGAAATCAACATTGTTGATATGAATGCTGCATACAGCAGTGTATTGCCATCTGGATTTGTAAATGTTGCTACTGCAAATGTGTATAAACCAATCCTGAATTAATTTTCAATCAAACACACAGCTTTAGAAGTTAATCTCTGCTGTATTTGAACCTGCTACCTATTTACACATTCTAGACAATAGTTTGAGAAATGCAAGTGCTACAGGAGAAGTCTGACTTTTAAGGTGTGACAGTGTACTTTAGAAAGAATTACCTCATAAGGGTGTTGCATAGACACTGTGGTTGTGAAAGGTGGGATAAGGGGATGGTGGGGTTATCTAGTAGTTTAAAATGTTTCTCCAGAGTAAAAGTTGATTTGAAAGTACACAGCTGTATTGGAGGTAATATGCTTAACTCCTATACCTCTCTCACACACAAACCCTCACACACACACACACACACACACACACACACACACACACACACACACACACACACACACACACACACACATATATTGAGCATTGAACCTCCTACGTATTTTGTTACACAATCTATAGACGACACTATTAGTCTTAAGCACCACAAAAGAAGTTTGACACTTAAAGGGACACAGTGCACCTTTGACTGGATGAACTCATCAATGTGTTGCATAGAGGACGTTTCTATAAGAAGTAATAATGATAAAGGGGAGCTGTTTTTTAAAGTGAAAATGATTTCCCTTCAGGAGAACTGGATACAGTGGGCCAAAGCATTGCACACACACAATAACATCATTATTTCACATTGAGCATTGAGCCTCTTGTCTACGTAGTTACACAATATATAGGGCACAATATTAGTTGCAAGCACAACAGAAGTCTGATACTTAAGGAGAAACAGTGCAATTTTGTCAGGATGACCTCATTATTGTGTTGTCTCTGTTAGAAGTAGAATAAGGGAGTTGTGTTCAAAGTTAAATGTATTCTGCACAGGGAAAGTGGATACAGCACCAAGTATAATATATGCACACACACACACACACACACACACAAGTCTACCACCTTGAGCATCAAACCTCCTACCTGTCTAGTTATACAGTTGAGAGAACACAGTCTTAGTTGTAAGTGCCATAGGAGAAATTTGACTCTTAAGAGGGGAGAGTGCATTCTTGACAGGATGGACCCTCACTACTCACCGGTGTGTTGTTACAAAGAGGATGTTTCTGTTAAAAGTGGAATAAGGGAAACTATCCTACAAAGTTTGCATTACACTACTTAACTTCCCATGTTGAGCATTGAACCTCCTACCTCACTCAGTTACACAATGCAGAGAGTACCAAACATTAGTCACAAGCAACCCAGCAGTAGAGAAGTCTGATGAAGAATGACATTTACACGTGTTGAAAATCCACTGTTTGTAACAGCTGGTACTGTGCATCACTTGTTTTAGAATGAATGAATTTGTGCACAGGACAATGTAACAACACTGTTTTTGTCCCCTGTAATTACATACTTCTCTACTAAGATTTAGATACCATCCTTCATGTTTTCATGTATCTTGCATTACTATAAGGGGCATGTACCTGTTTCACAGTATGGAGCTGCCAAAGAAATTCACAGTTGTAAATCAGTGGATTATCAATCATATTTTCCTGCCACTTCATTCTGGGATAATTGCACACTTATCTTGTCTGATACTTGCGCAATCTGCATTGACAAGACTTATCCAGCCTGGTAAGAGGGATGTCAGAGTATGTCTCACAATGGAGTCTGCTATGACCAGAATATTGGGTTGCGGAGTTTTTCACATTATGGGCTTGGTATTTGAGGCACAGTGACACATGGCTTTGTGTGGTGTAATGGTAATTGTCTTGTTTTGTGTGCAAGTGGAGTTTCTGAGGACTGCACCTGAGAGGCCTTTGAGGTTTGTGTAAGTTACATGTGAGCAACTCCCAAGCACATGTGGGTCTATATGTGTGTAAACTAAAAATTTTAAAAATTTTTTTAAAAAAAACCCTTAAAAAAAAACCCAATGTTTTTTTAATTTTGAAGGGGACAAAAAAAAGAAACAAATTTTAATTAAACCCAATTTTTTGCCAATTTGGGCCCACTTTTGTAAATGGACCCATTTTGAAAATTTTTAAAATAATTATTTTGGCCATCCATAGGGGAAATTTTTCAAAAAATTTTAAATAGACCAAGAAATTTTTTCCAAAAACCAAAATATAAATGGTAAATAGTAATATAATAACACCCAACATACATAATTGACAAATGACAACAAAAATTGGATGTCATTTCATGATTACATGGTTTCCATTGGTAATTTACACACAAGTCACACATTGTTATACTGGGCATGTGCACATGGAATTACAGGGAACAGTAACTTAACATCAATTCAACAGCACCAGCACATAAGATAGTGATATAACAAAGGACCAGTCACACTTTCTGATGATCTAGCAGCATGCCATACAGTAAGAAACATATTATAGAAACCTTAATCTGCCATTAAGCTGTGCAGTGTGACGAAAATAATTGCAATAATAAATAAATGTTTGGATGAAGACATGTAATACAAAACATAATTATTCAGAAATAGTTAATGCCTGTGAGCAATGAATGACATAAACATTAGTATCATGTTATGTATCAAAGAGATGCATATCAATCATGGATGCCAAAGAAATATGTATATTGACCATGTCATGAAGAGCACCCTTGAAGGGCTTACAGCACTTTTCTATCATAAGGTGTATGGATGCCCTTCCTTGTAGGACACCAGCCTGTAAAAGGTGGCACTCTGACTCTGCCACATCTATTGTCTGTGTGTAAGCCACTGCTGTCTAATACAGTTATTAGATTCAAACCCCTGCCTATGATAAGAGGCTCTCTATAGACCTCTGCATTGAGAGCATGTGCCACTGGAGATATCAATGGAGCCTGTCACAAATAACTGAAATCGATGTGTGCAGTAAAGAAGGAGATATGAATATCATTTGAGAAATCTGATTTAGTCAGCATGATGAAAAAGAGCTGCACATGTTGTGGTCAAACAGTGAACGATACAATATCAACATTTCTTTGACACTGAAGCTGTCTCCATTACGTAGTACACACACTGTTCCAGAATCACATTCTATTTGTGTAGGTATGCTATGTGGGTCTGTATTAAAAGCACGAAAGATGAATTTCCTGAATGCTACAACATCGACACATATACATCGATCTACCACAACAGCAAAGGACAGAAATGCCAAAATACAGAACGTCGAATAGATTCCCGAAAGCAACAGCACCATACAGGTAAGTTACACCAAAGTAAACAAACACAACACAAAACTGTTTTATAAAAGATTTTGCAGGCTGCACCCCCACACTCCCACAACCCCCCTACTTATATATACCAACTCTGAGACCACTCTAGAGTGGGGAAAAGGATATATTTCCTCATCCCCACAATCCCCCTGCTGGCCAGGGAAATCCATTCGCCGTTGTGTCTTTCAGCGTTTCCGTCCTTCGCTGTTTTGGTAGATCGACGTATATGTGTCAATCTTCTAGCATTCGCCAAATTCATCCTTCATTGTTCTGATATAGACCCATGCTATGTAAGCCAGTACTCAATGCACATGTCACAATTGCAGTCACAGCATAACATGCCCTGAATAACCATTTCGCTCTCATGCAGTCACAGCCTATGATTATATATCATTGTCCAACATACAAATGGATAGAATAACTACATAAAGTGGTAATTGTTTAATGTCAATACATTCACGTAATGCTGCCCATTCAAGAACTGAACAACAAGCTATGTAACTACCAACTAATGGTATGTGGATGAAACACAAGTGCCACAGTGGAAGCCTTAACACAGCTGTAACACTCCACCTATTCTAACGTATTTCATCATATGTATGAGTTAGAAACAATGGACAGGATTCACAAAGCCTCTGTGTAAGAGTTATAACTCATACATGGAGGCTGCAGTTAAACGGAGTGATGTCAGCATGCTCTGCATATTCATGAGAGCATGCTGAATCACACCTAAGGCTAACACGGTCCGTGTAAGACAGTAGGGGGGGGCGTGTCCGTAGGCCGAGCCCTGTAAGCGGACATGCCCCCAGAAGAGTAAAAGTGCCCAAAGTAAACACCCACGACAGAGTCCATGGAAATGTGAATAAACACAACACATGCCCCCACAGACTATGAACATAAAATGTACAAATGAACATCTCATAACTTTTTTTAAAATTGTAAAGATGTTTAACCGTGAGTGCGCTTATGCTGGCGCGCCGTAGTGCAGCCACAGTTAGCAGTCAGTGGAAAGCATATAAGAACTAAATATGCAAAGTAAGCCAAGAAGCAATAGCGTAGCGGTAGAGATGTTGGCTGAAGTGCAGGCATTCATGGTTCGAGCCCCCACAGCGCCAATTTTTATTTTTAGCAAAATAAGCACGAAACAAGTCCCTGACAAATATGTACACATAAAATCACATTTTATGTAAAATGTAATGAAATAGCCCATTTATATTGAAGAAATGTGAGGTAACAAAACAATAAAAAATGCCAGATGTGCCCATAGCTGAGCTACAGTTTAACAGGGTGAGTGCATCTGCCCGTAGGTGAGCAGTGGTTTAACTGGTGCAAAATGAGTGCCCATAGCTGAGCAATGGTTTAACACGCTGAATCTATGTGCCCCTAGCTGAGCTGAGTGTAATATGTGTGCTGATAGCCAAATGAGGCTTAAACCAGTGTACCCTGTTTGCGAGGAGCTGCGCACCGCACAAACAAGCTAACTGACGACAACGTTGAGCAAGCTGTATCAAAACTGCCTTTACACAGACACACCCCTCAGCTTGTCTAGACAGTCATAAAAAATAAAAAGTAGTGGCCAGGTTTGAACCCAGGATACTATACATCATAGTCAAGGTACTGAACCACTAAGCCATGACAGCAGTACCTATAAATGCAGTAATATCAAATATATAGGAATGAATACAAACTGGAGCATGACAATGCAGGTTTAGTGAAGTTGATACAATTCCAAAATGGCCAATCACAGATATGTGCGGGAAAATGGACTATATAAGAGCCATAGGCGGGAATACACAGCATAAACGATTGTAGAACTGACTTGCAGCCAGAATGACAGGAGTAGGTGAGGGTAGTTGCTTTCAAGCACAGAGGTGGGGCATTGAGGAGTCCAGGTACATGGTCTGGCTCCTAGTCCACAATCATGAGGCCCAATTCATGCAGGGCCAGGTCCTGTGGGGAGCATATAGGGCTGAGTCGTGGGACCGGTTGGCTCATGATCTCACCAGTGCCACAGGGATTCCAAGGACTGGTGAGCAGGTCCGTCCCACCATGCAGACCTGAAGAGACGCAAGCAGGACCAATTGAACCTTTGGATCCAGGAGGCCCAGCAAATGCCCAACGCCCCACTACTGAGTAAGTTACATTTAATTATGTATGTAAGAAATTAAACTAGCTGATATTATGGAGATGTGTATTCCAATATTACTTCATTTATATTACAGCTGCAGGTGTCCGTTCTGCAAACCGCAGAGCCTATGGTGATAGGCTGGTGCGGTTGCGCCACCAGGCAGGTCAGTAATCCACTACCAGTAACTGTAAAGAAATATAAAAGTATGACAGTTAGCAAAAGAGTGCAGTGTAGTCACTAAGTAATAAAATGTGCAAGTAACAGTGTGAAAGTGTTTGCAAGTATTGCTTGATTACAAAAGTGTGTTGCAGTCTGTAATCCAAACAGAAAAATGAAAATGTCTGACATAAATTCTGAAATAAAGATGCCCCACCTGTAAGAAAATAGTACACAACTTGCAGCAGGCTGAAAAGTACAGCTGCAGAAGATGATGAAATCACATGTGAGAAATATATCCTGTTGAAATACAAAAACATGACAGAAGTGAGACTGCTGGAAAGGATTGTAATAACTACAGGTAAAACATGTCAATAAAGCCTAGAAGTAAGTACCATCCTGAATAGTAAAATGAAAACAAGTGAGAGAGTGTGAGAAAGTGTCATGAATCCAGCAATACAGTAGTAACAACCCCTGAATAAAGTATACTGCAGTCAGTACAGAATGAAATGCATGTGAGAATCAAAACCAAACAGCGAAATTTGTTCAAAGTGTTGCTGCATCTGGAATGTGTATCCCTAAATCTGGATATGTTGCTCTCAGTCTGCAATATGCAGATAGTATGATTGTCTGATATACCAAACATCCACACTTGTCTATAGCTATATAAAGCAAATGTAGCAGGATGATGTAGCTGAACAAAGCTAGATATGAATGTGTACGAAGAACAATAAAATGTATATTGATGTTGCAGTAACAGTCCTATCACCAAGTTGAAGTAGTTATCATATTGGAAACTGTAGTTAGAACAGTAGTGTGTATATATGTGCAGCTATTAGAAATGTACAGCATATGTATTGGTATTCGAAGGTGTTAATATTATTTTCTTCACCCAACCCTATAACCACATATAACCCATTCCACGTGAAAATGGTATGTGCAATCACAATTAACACCCCTGGACATTTGTCCTGTTGGGCCATATATATTTGCATGTCCATTGATGCATCTGCCCTGTTCATACATCCAAACCTGATGGCCTGTTGCCATCAATCAACCCTGCATGTTGTTGGACTGTGTATTGCTGTTCAAATTATGCATGTGTTATGCTTGCTGTTCAATGGTGTGAATATCTGGGTGTTTGTTTAATGGGAATACTAATGCATGCTGTTACAACTAATTGTGAATGGTATTATATGTCACTAACCCAAACTGTCATGACATAATGCAAAACATAGGACGACAGGGAAGGCGGGTTCCAGCAGACCCACCTCTCCCACCTCAGCTGGCGAGTGCACCTGGCACTAGTGCCCAGTCTGGACCCTCCTCCGGTGGCCCTGTGCCACCTGCAGGTGGAAGCGCTGCAGGGGATGGGGCTCGTCCCCCCTCTGCAAGCGTGGCCAGAGGAGAACCACCACTCACCCTCCATAGCGTCTGGACTGTGGTGCGTAGGGAGATCCGGGACTCTGTTCTCGAGCCCCTACACCAGCTTGAGGCACAGGTGACACAACTTACGGGCATGCCTGTTGCCCAGCCTACACAGCCCCCAGCACAGCCCCATCCTGGGCAGTGAAGGAACAGTGGCAACTGCCTATGGGTGGGGATATCAGTTCCACTGTTGCCATCTGTGGGCTCATGGGCTCTGGATATCCAAACCTCCGTCCCCATCAATTGTGTAACCCCCCCACACGTGTCATACACCGCCCCGTATGCATCTTGTTTGTCTTGTCTTTTTACCTACCCAACCTACCTCCCCAGCTATACCGACTCCCTTCACCTGACATACCACTCTCACCTGAAAAAAAAAAAGGGCACTCTGTACCCACAAAAAAATTACGCCCCATACATAGCTGCCCATTCCGCACACATGTCTGCTGGACATGGAAACTATCAATTACAATTGGCTGTACAACAAGTATTATTGTTGTCCTGACACCTGGCTCAGGGTGGAAGGTTTCAAATGTCACACCAAATTACATACATATGCACAGCTGTTGCTGATGAAGAAATGGGCAGCTATGGGCCTTACCTACATCCCTCCTGCAAATCCCAAACTTGTTTCCCTACTGTCTTACCCTCTTTTTGACCCCTTTTTCACCACTTTCCTGTCTCCCAATTTTCATTTCTTTCAAAGAAAATAGCGTGGGTGTGCGCCAGAGTAAGCACTGTTAAGTGGTTGTAAGCGGGTGTGCGCGTGTGTGCGCGGAGCTAAATGCCAGTGCGCCTGCGTGAGCTCCACGCAAACCAGCGCTAACCCAGTTACAACTGCTTAAAAGTGCCTTAGTCACTGTGATTGACAGGTCCTGTAGTCAGTTCAAAAGCAAAATAAAATCCCACTGTCAGTCCCGAACCCAGGACCTTGGAAACAGTAGTCTGTATGACCTACCACTAAGCCATGACTCTTATACAAGAGCATTGTGCTAAAATAAATATAACATGTAATAGTAGGGATGAATGTAAAGGGAATATAGGATGTGTAGTACACAAAGCATGTCATTTAGAATTACTGTCAAAACTACTGGATTCCCATAATAGTAGTGTGTGAACAGAAACAGCCATGCTAGTTGGTAGCTTGTAGGTAATAATGTCAGTTAATGTACATATATAAATGTATGTATATTTACATATATATATATAAATATATATCTATATATAGTTGTAGGTGTCATTGTGCATACACACTTACTACAGGGAACAGGAGAGAGGAATGGAGAAATGTGAATCTACAACACAGCCTGAATCATGAGAGAGATACTAACCTTTACACTCACAGAACAGTGTTCACAGCATACCAGCATGGTCCCCGCCCTTACAATCTGAAAGGGCAATGCCTATCTCACATACCCTTTTATAGCACTGTCCTGAAATCACAGTGAGAACTGCAATCAGTACACAACTGGCTGCATGCAATTAGCAAATGCTGGCTTACAATTGGCGCAGAGGCCATCACATGGACCTATGCAGATACCTACAAAAGCATCCTGTACTAGCACTCCACACATGCAATACATTCATTGCACTGTCTGGAAGCAGACAGAGGGAGAGAGACAAAAAAAAACACGCTACACACTGTGACTCTAAGCTGTCAGCAGTGACAGTAGGAGCAGGAAGCAGAAACAGTGGTAACGCAACCAGCTGTGACAAACACAGGTAATGCAAAGTAGCAGGTTAATAGTCTGCATACTGTGAACCCTCCAAATGTGTCATAGGTCTGTATCTATAGGTATGTCCATGTGATATGTTGTGTGTACGTACTTCCACCAAAAAGGGATGACTATACATTACATGTCAATCAGTGTTAGGCCATGATCCTGGCAGCAGTTGTCTGTGCGTTGCCCTCAGCAATGGCTGTAGTGACTGTTTTGAAAGGTCAGCCAGGTTCAAAAGGCAGGATCAGCCCATCACAAAGGCAAACTGGCTGGGAACAAGTGTCTGCAGGTACCCGATATCACTGCATATGCATCCCATACTGAATAATTCCATAGCTTAGCAGACCAGGCCGGTTATGCATATGATGTGGTAGTTCCCAGGGTCAGTAGAGGTGCCTCCTTAGTGGTGTGGGACCACTGTTGCTGTATGCCAGTGTCCAGGTACATATCCTGTAGTACGGCCAAGATTAATTATCAGTCTTATATGTGGTTGTATGTCTTCTTGGAGTGCATGTAGCACACATCCAGGGATACCATCAGGTCACAGTGATGCTGTGTGTTCTGCTTTGCTGAGGGCGGCCCTCACCTGGACATGTGAGATGATAGGGAGGTTACATATAGCTGTGATAAGTATTTCAACTGGTGGGGGAGAAGTGGGGGATACATGCACCGAACCTGTCTGCAAGAATGTTGCCAATATCTGTGTGTTTGGTGAAGGTTAAGTAGGTGTGTATTAACGCAGAGCATGTCTGAGGCATTTGGTCCATATGTGTAACATAACTGAAGAAGGCCTTGTGGTTATCCATAGTGTTTGTGGCCATTTCCCTCCAAGAGTAGGCCGTGGCCATTGTTATGAGAGACTGTAGCGTAGTACCAGTGCTGACCACAGATGCCTTCCCTTAATGCGAATCTGCTCTGTCCTGCAGTAGCCTCCTGCTATTGTTATACAATCTGCCTCTGTCTGGGGTCCACCGGACAGGATGCCTAACCTTTGTGCATAGGGTCTGGGTTAGAAATGTGTGTGCAAGTTCCATGCAATCTGTGGGATGTCCGTGGTAAGCATTTGCAAAGGGCTCAGCAGTGTGGGTTGTGGCTTCCACTGGCCCAGTGTGCTGCATGGATACCATCTCAGTCCTAACAAGTGAATAACTGTCTAATCACATACATATCAAAGTAGTCTACTGTGCTGGTGGTGGTGGTGGGATATGTATATCCAGGCCGAGTAACTTGTGTCCACATCACACTAGTGGATGGCGTCCCACATACAGTACCTTGGGATGAACCGCCAGAGTGAGGTTGTGCATTGGACCTGTCAGTGTGTGCTGACCGATGGGGCATGCTAATATGTTGTGTGGAATGTGGCAGGTATTGTTGCACAGGTGTTGGCTGAGCACTGATATCTGGCCATGTACTTGTGTATCCACCACGAGACACGCACATGCAACATATGGGAGTAGTAGTATATCACTACACATGAGTATCATGTATAGTATGTGTGCCATATATTGCTGACATAGTCTGCTGATATCCTGTTTGTGTTCTCTTCCAGGGAGATGGCGCGTCAGTGTAATCCCGCCTACTCTGCAGCGGAAGATGAGGAGATACACCAGAGCCTGGTGCGGGAGTATGACATACTGTTTTCCCGCACCAGTCAGAATCAGCAAGAGAGGGCTGCACTGTGGCAAGACCTTTTCCGTAGGGTAAATGACACTGGCACGCATAATAGGACATATGAGCAGGTACGACATCACTGCAGTGATTTAATCAGAAATGTCTGTCAGCGTGCATCGGATATCCACAGGCAACAGGTTGCCACAGGAGGTCTGGTGGCCACACATCCCGCCCTCACCAGACTGGAGGGGCTACTCCTAAGTGTTGTGGCTCCAGCCCCGGAACAGCAACAGCAATACACCTGCATCATGAAGGAGGCTGGATCCACACAGCAGCACGACATGGAGCGTGCAGGTAATATGCCATATGTACACTTGACTGTTCTGTACACTATTAGTTTATGCATGTGTAAGGTGTGTCCATGGTATGTAGCTGTCATCATAGTATGTAATTGTGCATGTGTGATATTGGCAATATCAGCAGCTGATGTGTGAAAGGCAACTGGTGTACTACTGCACTGTATCATATGCAGTATCAATGGCACAGTTGTGCCCACTGACATTAATCTCATCATTTCTGCAGGTCCCTCCGGGGTTACAGCAAGGCAGGCCATCCATGCTGGTGAGTGTGTTTAACAATACCTATAATAGTCCTGATAGTGCTAGTAACACTAGTGTAACTCAGTAGTGCTCTGTGTGTATACTGCAGGGTGTGCATGTGTGCAGGTGTGCCTGTGCCCATGTGTGCATGTGTGCATGTGTGCAGGTGTGCAGGTGTGCCTGTGTCCACGTGTGCATGTGTGCCTGTGTCCACGTGTGCATGTGTGCATGTGTGCCTGTGTCCATGTGTGCATGTGTGCATGTGTGCATGTGTGCATGTGTACATGTGACCACGTGTGCATGTGTGCATGTGTATGTGTGCATGTGTCCATGTGTGCATGTGTGCATGTGTCCATGTGTGCATGTGTCCACGTGTGCATGTGTGCATGTGTCCACGTGTGCATGTGTCCACGTGTGCATGTCTGCATGTGTGCATGTGTGCATGTGTGCCTGTGTGCATGTGTGCATGTGTGCCTGCGTGCATGTGTCCACGTGTGCATGTCTGCATGTGTGCCTGTGTCCATCTGTGCATGTGTGCCTGTGTCCATGTGTGCATGTGTGCATGTGTCCATGTGTGCATGTGTGCATGTGTGCATAAGTGCATCACTGGTAACAATGTGTGGACACTGTAAACTGTGTTTCCTGTCTTCCTCCCACAGGTTCTGGTGCTGCTCTGGTGTCCTGCAGCAGGGAACCTGAATCTGGTGCCACAGGTACTGGTAATGATGATATCTGTGTAATGGTACAGGAAGGTGTGTCAGGGTCCGCCATTGGTCAGCCAATTGACAGTACACAGCTGTCAACCCCATCATTGCGCAGTCATCCTGCCAGTACATCCTTTGTCACCATTATCCCTAGGTGATGGACAGGATACAGTGGACATTGACCAGGGTAATGTGGTATCTGTGGCACATGCTTCCCCACACAGCAGCCATGGGCAGGGTCCTGAGATGGTACCACACAGACAGTTGCCCATGGGTTCTCATGGGAGCATCCGTGGGCGTCTTGCCTCTGGCAGACGTGCCCAAAGAGGTCTGTCAACCTCAGCTATGTTTCGGGCTGTCATGCAGGCACAGTCGCGTATGGAAAGGTACACCAGACAGGGTCTGAGGGAGCTGAGAGCATGTCGCACAGCCATGACTGACAGTATGCGTGACATCGCGGATGCTATCCGTAATTTCACCAATGTCATAGACAGACGTTGTGGGGACATATTACAGCAGTTCCACAACCAAATGTCCATGAGCCAGGGCAATGGTGGGCGGTTGCGGCATCGACGTGGCCGTATGCCAGCAACAGCAGCAGCTGGCAGTCGGCGTGGATGACAACAGGCTCGTGCATGCCCCCATAGTGCTAGCAGCAGCCCCAGCAATGTTGGGTCTGTGCTGTCATTGGAACGCCCCAGGAGACGATGTGCACGTGGCTCTGGACAGTCCCAACAGGGACCTGTGTCCAGTCAACTCACTCCCGCTTCTGATGACAGTACCCAGTCTGGCTTAGTACTGGATATGGTCTGTAGCACCCCTGCCAGGCACAGGTACCATGTCCATGCCCACAGACACTGATCTGTATGACCTGCCAGGTGAAGTCTGTGGCTGTCCACAAACCCCTGTATATGGCAGCCATGAGGTGGAACTGTGTGCGTGCATACACACATGTGAAATGTTAACACCTAGGGTGACCACATACACGCACACACTGCACCAACAGTGCCCCACCCTGTACTGCTGCCCCTCACCAACACACATACACACACATGTCAATTGGTGGTATCAGTGGCAGACTCAGGCATACCTAATTCACACCCTGTGCATATGATGACACTGTGCCACCTCCTGCAATCTCCAACATCATTGCGGGAACAGGTAAACACATTGCTGATGCACAGGGTGACTACATAGAAGTGTATTAGTAGTATCATGTTGGTAACAGTACAGTGTGCTGATATGACTGTGTGTATATCCCAGCATGCCTGATGCAGTAACCGTATGAATGTCCTGAATTGTTATCTGCCCCCATAGTACGTACCAAAGTGTAACAGCTGCACATAATTGCATGCCGGTGGTAAGGATGTCAACAGATAGCCGCATACATGGGTAGCACAGGGGGAAGCTAACGCAAGTAGTGATATGCAATGGTGGACATGTACAGTAATAGTGTCAAGTTGCCCACAATGACTATGCAACGTGGATGTTTGCGCATGTTGATATGTGCGCAGTACCAATGTAATCCAAATCACAATTAACTATGACATAATATCAGTTCTACCATGGGCATCTGCGCTGTGTATTCCTGGGTACATGTTGATAGTGCCTACATATTTGCATTGTTACTTACTGTTAGTGTTACCCCTTCTTTGTTGTACAATGAACTACTTCCAGCCCTGCTTACTGTAGCTTTGTTTGCATGCATGTTCACTTGGGGTTCCCTGGAACACTGCTTACACCTGCAATGCAGAGTTACAGTGCTTCTGTGGACTTCTAGTGACATCTGCATAGCGTACGATACGTATGTCGTTTACGCATGACAGAACGTCACTGTCCTTCCTGTTCGCATGTACGTTGCCTGTGACACATTGCACATGTCTTACCTGGCATTTAACCACGTGTGCAGTCATATATGCCAGTGCTATGAAACAGTAGCACTACACCCACACATACACACCTTCAGTATGTTGTTCCCCATTGGCCCTATGTGTTGGTACTCACCATGGCAATCACACTACTAGGGTAGCATGTGCAAAGGTAACCTGTGAATCACCTCTATGGTCCAGTTGTGGTTTATGTGAGTCATGTGGCAATGTCACAGCTGCCACATGTATGCAGTCAGCCATCACCCTTGGCCAGGAACGTACAACACATGTGTGGGATGCCACCACATAGCCAATCTGGGGACTGAGCTCTCTGAACCCAGTAATGCCATACCCTGTCAGATGGCATGTCATATTACAGTGACTACAATACAAGTCAGACATAGACACGCACTGACAGCATGCTGAACACACTGGGGCATAGATGGGGACTCAGAATAGCATCCTGCCTGAGCATCACACACCTCCGCAGCTGGCATACAGGCATATGCTCCGTCGGAACAGAGCACATGCCACACATGGCACATACATCCCATGTGCCACACACTCACAGCCTGTAGGGCTACGCAACACACCTGCTACAGATGTGTCAGGTACCTCTCTTGGGTGCTGCACTGGGGTCCCGCTCAACAGGCTGTATCTGGTGAAGGTCACAGTGATATGCCTCAGGGGCACTATGGTCCACCACAGAACACATGCATACAGGTCAGTCAGAGGCATGGACACATATGACTCACTCATTGACCATGCCACTATGGATGACCTGAGACATAACTCCCTAGACTACATGATAGGGAACATAGAATGGATCTCTCAGCATGTGGCACGGGCCAGTATGAGCCTGATCTTGGTTGCCAACATACCCTCACCAGGTATGCTACCACTATATGTAGGAAGGGTGTTGTATGTCTACATTCTGCTCAGTCTCTAATGTCATTCATAGGGTATCCGCTGGCTGTCAACATGTGCTTACATGCTAGGGAAACCACAATGATGTGCAAGGGTCAGCTTGCACGTGACACCCATGGCCCGATGTATATTGGCGAAGCTCCTTGATACACACATACTGCCTTATGCTGCAGGACATGGATTACATAGCCACCTCCATGGGTATCACACAGGTTAGGACACTAAGTGCTGCTACACAACACCAGCAGTGTACACCGCAAGATGCATGCACTGGACACTGTCATCAGCACAGTGAACTGCAATGTCTGTGCAGTACCAGAGTCCTGATTCATGGCTCACAGGTGTAACCCATCACTGACAGGTTATGCCTCATACCATGCCGGTCATCCCCTACACATGTAACACACATGGACAGGGGGGTGGTATCCCAAGGCACCACAGATACACACACCTCCAGCTTGTTGGCACAGCACAAAGCATCAGGGCCTAATCATGTGCAGCTAACAGTGTGTCGGACTGCCATCTGGTTCATAGCCTGGCACACACAACCCTCCCATACACAGGAAAACCACCTATCCTCTATAACAACACTGGCAATATGACAGTCTCAAGAACTGTCTTTATATGGCTGGACTGCATCCAGCCAAACATTGTGCGTGAGCATTACTGTAGCTACAACACACTAGTTGAAGGGTTCACAGCATGTGGTCACTGTATTGCAGTGGAATGACATGTTACCACTCCCACAACAGGTGGGAACATGCAGCACCTGTACATCGACTACATGTAGACTATATGGCCCAGACCAGATGTGTATCCCCTGCTGTAGGTATTTTACCATATACACCCACACTGTATAGACACATACCGCGTGCGGACCCTGCACAGTAAGACACAGTCATATTGGTATACATTGCAAATACCATTTATCCACTTGAGGCATGTGTCAGACATGGTAACTACTGCAGGTCACAGGTATTTATGTGTATGTGTCACACACATACATCATGTGTGCAATGCCATTGCTGGTTTAGGCAATGGCATGCATTGTTATGCACAAAGACCCACACAAGGTCATAATGTGTGACACAACCACACATGGCAGTTGTGGGTTACCAAAACATACCTATCTGCACTCTGACAATGGTAATAGACCCAGTAGCAGAGCGCAGTATTGGCATTACTGGCCAACTAGCCCTGTTTGGCTGTGCTGATAGTGTGGTGACATCCCCTGTGTTTACTGGGGGAATATGCAGCATCTGGTGTATTGTAGTATTTGCCAAAAGGATCTGTTCTTTCACACTTCCATTTACACACACTTGCCATTTGCAAGATTCATACCCCTACTTAACTAAGTCATGACACATGAGAGAGACGCATTAGCAAAGCATACTATTCGGATTACTAGATGGTTCCTCTTCTCTGGCTGTACTTATAGGGTGCTGACATCATCAGTATTTTGAAAGGGTAATGTGCATCAGGTAGTGTGATCTCCTGATTGCCAAAACTAACATGTTTTTCATACAGAAATGCACACAAGCAAACTCCCCACATCCAAACACACACACACTTGCAGGTTTCAATCCCCTACCTAAATATGCTATGGCACTTGAGAGTGACGCTGTAGCAGCTTACACTATTCTGATTACTGGCAGATGTCTCTTCTCCAGCTGTATGTATAGGGTGCTGTCATCATCACTGTTTGGAAAGGGTAATGTGCATCATGTAGTGTGATCTCCTGATTTCAAAAAAGCACATGTTTGTCATACAGAATTGCACACACACAGAGTCCCCACATCCAAACACACACGCATGCCATTTACAGGTTTCAAACTCCTACCTAACTATATTATGACACTCGGGAGAGACGCATTAGCAGAGTGTGCTATTCGAATTACTAGGAGGTTTCCCTTCTCCTGCTGTACTTATAGGGTGCTGACATCATCCGTGCTGAGATAGGGGAATGTGCATCCTGTAGAGTGCTTTCACAGATGCCAAAAGGGACATCTCCCTCACACAGACTTGCACATACACTAACCCCCTCCATACACACTGAGCATTTGCAGGATTCAAACCGCTACCTAACTATGTTATGACACTCGAGACGGACGCATTAGCGGAGCGCGCTATTCGCATTACTGAGAGGTTTTCCTTCTCCTGCTATACATATAGGGTGCTGACATCATCAGTGTTTAGAAAGGGGAATGTGCATCCTGTAGTGTGTTCTCCTAGTTGCCAAAAGTAAAATTTCTTTCATACAGACTTGCACACACACTAACCCCCTCCACACACACTGAGCATTTGCAGGATTCAGACCCCTACCTAACTATGTTTTGACACTCGAGACGCATGCATTAGCAGAGCACGCTATTCGCATTACTGGGAGGTTTCCCTTCTCCTGCTGTACTTATAGGGTGATGACATCATCAGTGTTTAGAAAGGGGAATGTGCATCCTGTAGTGTGTTTTCCCAGTTGCCAAAAGGGACATTTCCCCTCTCACAGCCTTTCACATACACAAACCCCACTCACCCACCCACACACACACACACACTGAGCATTTGCAGGATTCAAACCCCTACTTAACTATATTATGACACTTGAGGGAGACACATTAGCAGAGCACACTATCCGAATTACTGGGCATCTGTTTTGCACCTGCAGATTTATAGGGTGCTGACATCTTTATTTCTACAGAGGTATGTACATGTAGTACTACCTGTCAGGTGGGGGATAGCATATATATGCATTTGCAGCCACCTACGTCAGGGTCAGATATGCACATCGCACTGGCAGGTTATGTTCTATACCATGCTTTGTGACCACAGGACCTGTAACACACAACACAACCAGTCCAGAACACCACACCCACATCCAGGACACACACTTAGCTTCCCTGGGAACAGTGCCGGAATATGCAGGTGTTCACATACACCATTCCAGTTGTTAACATCAGGTACAGGCATATTGTGTGTGAGAACTACTCAGGCCTCTACCACTTTACCCTACAGCCACTACAATTTGTGGGTCCATGTGCTATGGCAGAACCACACACCACAGCCACATGGGGGAATACATATTGCACCTGTCCATCTGCAACGTGGGTACTCACTGTTCCACACCAGAGGTAGACCACCATTGTTGATATCTGACCATACCCACCTTTCCCTGGACATCCATATCCCATCTCCACCCCCAGGCAAGGTTGTCACTGCACATAAACTGTAGTTAGCACAAGCAGACTCTACACTTGTGAAGACTGGGGTGGACGACTTCAGAGGACCCATGCTGGGGGACTATACTGGCCACTCAGCATAATCTTTGACAATTGCATTCTATGAGCTTGTGTACGGTTTGCATTGATCATGCTATCCCACATATACCCATGACTGCTCCACAACAAGACACCTGTCAGGTGTACACCAGCCATATATGAGCCGTACAGAGTGAGCCAATACATTGCAGAGCTGTAGCCCACAGAGGGAGGACATCTGTGAACAGTTCCGGCACGGCACTTTATTCACACATAATCATTACAACACAGTGTTGACAGTAGAATTGTCCAGAGAATGCAGATAGGGCTCCCCTCAGTCTGTTATTGATGGACACTTACTGTTAGAGATCCTCAGCAACCCTCTTCCAGCACACACCGACAACATAGCTGTGGCTTAGCACATTCAATCCCTGGGACCTCCACGGTGCCCCTGCTTGACAGAGGCACAGCTCACTAGCCTCACATGTTGCCTTATGTGACCTACTTTACAGTGGCACAGTAGCCTACTGTACTGGGGATGCAGATGCCAAGCACACTCTGGCTGAGCTGTCATTCCTAGGGCAACAAGCCTAGTATTGACCTCTACACCCATACGGTCAATTGTCAGATGCACAATATTTGTTGTGCTGTTCTACTGTTTGCAGGTCTTTATTGCCATAGCATTCCCTGTTCCTATGACCAACTTGTGTATCTGTGGAAGATGTTTGCATATGACGGCGATCCACTATATCACTTATGTCTCTGTAGTCATTTACTGTGTGCACTGGGCAGGTTGCTGTGTTGTGGTTGGTTCCTGGACTGACACGTACAAATACCAGATATGTGTGGCCAACTGCTAAACGGAGATATGGCCTAAGTGTGTGAGCATGCCCAGTTCAGCCTTTCCATGGCATGTTGTCTGACATATGCCTAATTTATCAAAGTGTGCGAGCATGCCCAGTGTGAACTTTCCATATGTTGCACTCTGAAGTCCACCACATATTTGGGTGTGTGTGAACTTCAACAATATCTCACATTTATGGTTGTGTGTTAGGTGTCATGTTGTGTACTAACTGGCCAACTGCTTCGTGTCTGCCACAACAGGGATTATACTGTGCCTGCAGGGATTGCATGGGATACTTTGCAGACAGTTCTTAACATACTTTCATAATGACCTAACACTGTAGTACCGTATAGTGTACTGGTTCAGTACTTTCACTGTGGAGGACAGTATCCTGGGCTTTAGTCCTATGACTGCTTGGCATCTTCATAGTGAGCACAACAGACTTGTAGGGGCCAGTTGTGCACATATGACCATGTTGCATTATGTTCAGATATGGACTACCTACACCAGGCTCGTCCAACATTGGTAGTGTATTCCACAACATGGGTGGACATTGGCAAACACTAGCGATGTTCCCTAGGCCATTTCTGATGCTAGTCACAGGGTGTGTTTGTCCTTCGACACACACTGTAACTGGAGTTTGCCATGACATATGTCATGGTTAGTATACTGTGCCTCCGTCTACCTCTGACATAACAGTGATACCCAGGGTTAGCCTACCATCTCCCATCCACTCATCAGGATTCCTCTTGAGGGGTGGCAGTAAGTGACTCTCTGGCTGACCTGTACCAGGAGTTTACTGAAGAGTGGGGGTGCCTTCTGTGTTATGGATCATTCTGTATAGCTTGTCCTATTTATGTCAGTGCTGGGGTTCAGGTCTCTCATGTGCATAGCTCACTGCCATTCAGATTGTACAAGGTGCTGCATGTTCATTGATTCCAGGTTGGACATGGCTTCATACATCAGGCACAGCTTGCCTGTAGCTGGGCAGTATGGCAGTGTGTGGGGCTGCAGTTTGTTTACTCAGGCAACACATGGCATCTGTTCATGCTCTTTGCTACTCCTGGTGGGGTACTGTTGTGGACTTTACAGTTCATGGAGGTGTCTGCTGAGGTATATCCCACAGGGGCTATTGTAGTCAATTGTGACGCTGATGGAGGATGACTGCAGAGCCACAGTGACATCCCCTTATCTACATCTGCCAACCTTCATGTTTGGGTGGGTATATAGTATATGTTTCTGCGAACACTACAGCCACATGTTTGTCCAGTGCAGGATATCTATCACCTTTTGTACCCAGGTCTCACATTACATGTTAGGTACGTCATGGGTTAACACCTGTGTGGTAATTTGTGGGCACTTACTGTATATCCACGGTGGTTGTCTATACACAGTTCTGCAATTATCTTGCTGAAATGGCTATGGCTCCAGTTGTCTGTTTGTAGGTGGCCCTTTTGTGGGTTGCTTTTGTCAGCTGGGGGTCGGATATGGTGGGCTGTTTGTACTCCTCTGCATACATGTTCAGTCACAGTCCTTCCATGTTGGCCTATACCTATGGGACATATATACAGAACGGGGGGCCAGGACCAGGCCTTGTGGGATGCCACTCATATCTGCTTTGTAGTCTGACATGGATGCGGCATGTCTGACCATGTCAGTTCTGTCCTTGGTCTGGTTTGCAACCCCTCTACTGACATAGGGGTATATATTTAAGCTGGTGAACATATCCATACTGAACTTGTACGGTATTGTCTAGAAGCATGTGCACAGTCCAGCTACGCTGTGTGGACCACATTGCCCTCATCAATGACCTTAATGACTGCTTCAAATGGGTCAAACATGTTTAGGGGCAGGATCTGCAGTTACGACAGCCACACTGTGTAGGGTCCAGTATCAGTAGGTCCACAATAGCCTTCTGTCTGTGGTACATACTGATCCTTTCCATAGCTGTGCAGACCAAGCTTGTCAGGATCCTGGGGTGTTAGTTTGCAGTATCCATTCAGGCAACACCTTTGTTGTGAAGGACCACTGTTGTTGTACACTGGTACATATCCTGTGGTAAGGCTGACATTGGGCAGTAGTGTGATTTGGCATTCCATTATTCTTGGAGTCCATGTTGGCCTCAGCCCAGGACACCATCACATACCTTTGCTGCTGTGTGTTTTGCTTTGCAGATGATGGCTGTTACCTCAGCATCTGCAATGTCAGGGGACCAGCAGTCTGCTGGGATAGATATTTTGCACTCTGGGGGGGGGGGGGGAGTGTTTGCACTGCACCTGTCAGGTTGTATGTTAGCAATATGTGTGTGTGTTTGGTATGTTGTTTGTAATATCTGTGTGATTCGGAGCATATCTGTGGATGCCCAACATGGTTCCTACCATCAGTTAGGAAAGCCTTGAGATTATCCTTAGTGTCTTGTACATTTTGTATCTTCCTAGGTTCATGGGTTCATACTAGGCTATCCACCCTAGGGCATTAGTAAGCCTAGCCAGAGTGTGTGTGTCTTTCGCCACCCCTTGCTATGTTTCTATTATGGCCATTTATGAATTTCTTTACTGTGCCTCTGTCTGGTCGTGAAACAGTGAAGACCCCAGTATACATGTACGATCATCCATCCACTTGGCAATATTCCTGTTGAGGGGTGTCAGTGAGGGGCTCTGCCTAACATGGATTGGGATCCTGTTTCTGGGTGTGGGGAGCCTCTGGGTTATGTATCTGTCCCTCCAGCACATCTTATTTCATTATGTGTTGAGGCTGACATCTGTCACTCTCACAGCTCCAATGGCTTTGATTTCCTGTGGTGGAGCATGTCCATTACTCCTGTGTTGGACATGGCCTTGTACAACAGACATACAATGCCTCTGTGTAGGCAGTCTGTGACTGCATTCAGCTGGGGTGTCTACAGCCAGGCAGCATATGACATATATTTCACACCCTTTATCCTCTTGGTGGGGTAACTATGAAGTCTTCCGAACCGCTGCAGGTGTCACGTAAGGTACATCCCATATGAGTCATTGTACTAGATTATGGGTCTGATAAGGGAACAGTACAGCGGCACAGTGACCTCTGTTGATATAGATGTGAATCCTTTCATGATACGGTGTCCAATATCGACAATCTTCCTAGCCACATTGGCATTGTGAGTGTCACATGACAGATTACTGTCTACTTGTGTCCCTAGGTCCCTGATTACTCCTTGCATACATAATGGTTTGCCACCTATGTGGTAATTTGTGTGTACCTTGTCTGGTATTTGGTGGGACATTCATACTGTCCAGTGTCTTCAGGATGTCTGGGTGGAGTTCTTGTGTGTGAGAGTGTGGTCTGTCGCATGCTACAGACTGTACAGCAGTTTGGACTACACTTAGGTGCACATGGGTGGTCTCCGCTGCTTTGTGCATTGTCTGTTACCTGGCCATATGGGTGTCTGTGCTGCATATGGATACTCCCCCTCCTTTGATGTTTTGGTCCAGGTGTTGGGGCCATAACACATGATATGTGGTATAACCTAATAGTGCTGGTGTGCTATCACTAGGCTTGCAGCAGGCTTCTGTCACTGCACAGACATCGATGTTCTCCATAATGGGAAGTGCCTCAGGGGTATGCATATTGCAATTTACACATCTGGCATTGGTCAGCATTACCCTTATGTTTCCTACCACTTATGTTTTCTAGGGTGGTGGGTAGTCTTTTTGGCCTTGCCTACATACGGCTCTATGGAGGTGGCAAAGGCCTTATCCAGTATCCAGACACACAGGGGT
This sequence comes from Protopterus annectens, assembly GCF_019279795.1. Classification (NCBI taxonomy): domain Eukaryota; kingdom Metazoa; phylum Chordata; order Ceratodontiformes; family Protopteridae; genus Protopterus; species Protopterus annectens. The sequence continues at coordinate 621,926,564 of NC_056732.1, read as the reverse complement.
AACAGGTGCAAGCCATCCCTGGAACAGCAGCATGGCTTGTCATGCTTGACATCTCAAGCAGACAGACATTAGACCCTCTTGGACTGACAGCTGTAACTGTGCCACCTGTTAAACATGATCATTCTGTGTTTGTATTGTGGCATCATTCTTGGTGAGGGTTGAATGCTGCACACAGCCAGTGTCATACCAGCCTGGGGTACATACTCAGAGGGATCATCCATGTCTCTTTTCATGTAGACCAGGGAGGTACATCTCAGGTCATTCACACCAGCATGGACATTGAGTGCATCATATTTCTGCTTGCTTTGGGGTGACCTGCGTACTTGTGTTATGTGGCATTTTGTGGCAGCCTACAGGCAGCTTACTCTACCCTTTCCCTTGTTCGGTCTGGTGAGTGGGACAGCAGTGTGTCTGCCTATACAGACACCTATTACAATTGTATCAGGCATGTTGTTTCTCCTTCTGGCCTGTGACTGTTTGGTACACCAGCTTTGTGTACTATTCGTTGCATGTGCTATGTTTGGAGGTTGTGGTTGCTTGTGATCTGCTTTGGAGGCTTCTGTTGGTGTGGTGTGTTTGTAATTAGGGCCTCCGGGAATATTTTTCTGTGTTTATGTGTTTGGTTTACAGTTGTGGTAGGTCTATGTGGGACTGGGTTTGTGGTGTATGTGGTTACCTTCTCCTCCTGACTAGTTCTGACAGTACTGAGTTGGTGGAGCTCAACCTCTGGTTTGGTTTGGATACATGGTTGCATCTATCACATATATTTGTATTTATTGGGGGGTGTTGTGGTTGTCTGTGTACTTGGGACAGGTGTCACATTGCCTCTGGATTCGCAGATTCTACTTGTTGTGGCTGGACTTAGTGGATTGTATGTGTGGACATATGTTATTGCCATACTACTGGTCAGGGATTACTTCCCTTTATGTTTGCTCTATCATGTGGTAGCTTCCTCATTCTCTTGCATGGTTTGGTAATGGCTGGAGTCCAGCATGCCAGATGCCTGCGTGTATGGCATTGTGTGTTGTTGTTATTTGTGATTGCATACTCCAAGCATTCCTGGCTGTGTTCATGGAATGCCTGTATAACATGTTCTGCGGTGTATCCCATATTCTGCACTTGCACAGGGCCTTTCGTGGATTCAACATCAGTTTGGAGGGCTGCAACCTATGCTTTACACATGTTTTTCACTGTGGTATTCTGGCCAGGGACTGGGGTCGGGATGTGTATATCCAGTGTGATTACTCTATGGTCTGGTCTTACCAGTGAGGGATACACTTCTCATCTTGCCATCCAGTACACATGTTGCTGATTATCACATCCAGTATGCTTACCCCTCTTGTGGGAGTGGTACGTAGTTCCTGGGCATTTTGGTTTATGGATTCTGGGAACTTTTCTCCTACTGTGTTGGTGCTAGTATAATGCTCCCAGTGTATGTCTGGGTATTTTCAGTCAAGCAATATAATGTGGTTTGGGGGGCTTGATATATTCATGTATTCCTACATAGGCCAGGTGCAGCTCCTGGTATTAGAACAGTAGTCTGCAGCAGGCTATATACTGGGAGGTGGTTTTAGCCATTGGTATTTGACCATGGCTAATCCATGCTGCTTCTTGTTGTGGTACCAACATGGGGGTGTGGTTATCCTTGACATTTATTGCTAGTCACCCTCCTTTTGTAGCTTGTTCCATGTTTTGCGGCTGTACAGCACAGTATGAGGTGTGACCTGGTAGTGTTAGGGTGCTGATGTGAGCCTTGACCCAGTTCTCTATTACAGGACTGGTATCTACATTCCCCATACTGTGTGTGTTTACACTGCACACATCTTGCTGTTTAGACTTTTGGCATTGGGTAGCATTACATCTAGGTTCCTATCCCTTGTGGTACCTATGAAGGTGGGTTTGTGTTTTGAGACTTACCTATTCAGAGCATGCTGTGGGTACTGACAGCCTTTGCCAGTATCCATGGGGCATGGAATGATAGGTGCACGCCACCCCTAGCAGGTGGAGCATCATGTCATGCTCTGCATGTCTTCCCAGCCTGAAACACATTGGCTCCCCTTTGACTAACTGCATTACTTCAGCCAGTTATTGCACTTGATCATCCCATCGTCATTTTGTGGCTTCATGCTTGGTGAGGGTGGATGTTAGTCAGGGTGCTCAGGTGTGCATATAGTACATGGTGTTACATTACTTAACACATGACATTCATGCCTCAGGTGGTGCTGCAGGGCTGCCTCTGTCGGATGCGCATATTACACTTCCCTGTACATGTTTGTGAGCAGGTCATGTCATTTTAGGCATCCATGTTATTATTTGAGTGAGTCAGAGGGGGTATCGTTCCCAGGGTTCCTACTGAGCCAGTGTATGTGCTATGCGTTGCCTCTTTGCCAAGGCCAGGGCATAATGGACACGCCTCCTTCTGCCTACTGGGGCAGGCTCAGGTTGTTCCTCCTCCGAGTCACGCTCTGCCTGTGATGGCCTTGGCAATGGTGGGGGGCTGTTTGGCCCAGCCCTATGCTGGTCCTGCTGCAGCTGTTTTTGCAAGATCATATTATGTAGCATAGCACATACCATGACAATTTGGGTACATGTAGTTGGTGTGTACTGCAAGGCTCCACCACATGTGTCCAGACACCGGAACCATGACTTGAGCAGCCCAAACAGACGCTCTATTACATTACGTGTTTGTGCATGTGCCTCATTATGGCGTTCCTGTTCAGGTGTGTGTGCGTTTCTGATGGGTGTCATCAGCCACGGCTCAAGTGCATAACCTGCATCCCCCACTAGGTGTCCGTGTGGGATGTCCCCATTGGCAAATGTCTGGTACAGCTGCGTCAAATGCCAGATGTGGGAATCGTGGTAACTCCCAGGGCAGCCAGCACACACATTCATTATTATGCCCTGGGCATCACACACAACCTGGCAGTTGATGGAGGGAAAGCCCTCGTGGTTAATGTAGGCCCTACCCCGCTCACCAGCTGGTGCTTTGATGTGTATGTGTGTGCAGTCTATTGCACCCACTACCTCAGGGTATTCCACTATTTGCTGTAAGAAACGCATATTGCTGGCCAATACCTCACAGGCATTGGGGAAATATACATGATCACTGACATGTGCTGACATGGCATCCAGGAACTGGTGCAGTACCCTGGAGGCTGATGCCTGTGATATCCCCATCATATCGCCAGTTGGTCTCTGGAAAGGTACCTGTTGCTAGTATTCTTAGGCCAACAAATACCTTGGTTTCCACTGGGATGGGTTCCCCTCTGTTGCTTCTGTGTGTGAGGCGTGGCATGCACAGCTCAACAATTTGCTGCAGGAGCTCTGTCCATGCTATAGCGCTCTACTATCTCCAGCTCATGTAACCCATGGTAGGTGACCCTGGACCTGTACACTCTTCTCCGTTTCCTCACTGTGGGTTGCCTGGCACCATCTGCATTGTCACCACCCTCAGCAAGTCACCTATGTCTCATTATGCCAGCTATGGCAGCCCCTAACATTTCTGCTCTGAGTGAAGCTTTTTCAGTTTTCACTTCTATTAGCTTACTCCTTTCTTGCAGTGTCTCTTAAGAGAAACATCCTGCACTACTGTTTGCAGAGTTTTAAGTGCTGGGCTGGGCTACTATTCTGCCTGTGTAATTGCCTGCTTCTAATTGTTTTCATCTGCTAGCTTCAGCAGTTATCCCTGCTAGCTTCCTATTAATTCTGTTGCTTCCTTTTTCCTTTCTGTTTCCTCAGGGGGAGCAACGTGCATACCAGCAGAAACACGCTCACAGTGGCTTACACGCGTGCACACGTGCTAACACGGTTCAGAATCTACTTATTCGGGTTAAAACGCGCGTACACCCGCGCAAACACTGTTACACATCTGCCAACAGCCTCCAACATGCTCAGCCTGCCCTACAAGTGCGCACACCAGCGCAAACAGTGTAAACATCTCCCAACATGCTCCCACATGCTCAGTCTGCCTTACACGTGCGCACACTGCCCTACTCATGCTTCATGGTGCGCACGCGATGCGCCAGCATGAAACTTTGGTGTAAGTAACAGTGTACACCTTCCATTTCTTGACTTTCCCTGACTTATCTAGTGGCACACCTCTTTCCATGATCTGTGTCTGTTATCTGTCATGTTACACTGACCTCCAATGAACTGCATTTCTTTCTACCATTCCCCTCTGTGATGTCACCTATCTCCTACTCTATTCCTCCCCCTTATGTATCTCTTACAATACTCAGACTGTGCTCATTTGCTATGTGACTGTGAGATTCAGTATCCTAACCCTCATTTACATGAGATTGCCTACTAATGCTTAGTTAAATGTCTTTGACTCAGCTTCCCCCCTTAGCAACCACTACACGGTGGCCATGTTGTTTTTGGTCTGCTGGTCCCTGCATTGTCATTCCATGTATTGCATGAAACCCACATTTGTGGGTTTATAACCTTCTTTTTTATGTTTTTATACAGTGCAGCCCGTTTGCGCGGGGTTTAAACATCGTCGATCGCCGAAAAAAAAAATTATATTTTTATTATTTTTGCATCAGGTTACCTTGCCAATGGCCACATATTTGGCCATTGGCATGCTGCCTGAGACATATGCACCCTGTATTTGGAGCTGACATGGCTCTGTTGTGGAATTTGCAGAAACGTACTCAGTTGTCAACTGAGTACATTTCTGCAGCTAAAACGTCTCTTACACGGACTGGTTTCTGCTTCGTGGATCGCTAATATACCTCATTTGCATACCTTTCAGCTGCAAGTGAGGTATTTAGCATGTCCACGCCCAGTCCGTGTAAGAGACATTTTAGCTGGTCTCTTACACGGAGTTTAGGGCTGTTCCTGGATCGCAAGGCTTGCATGGAGTGTTACACGTCTCTTACACTCCGTGCAAGCTTTCGTGAATCCTGCCCCCTCTCTTTGATATAAAAGTGATGGGGGGTATCCCACTGTAAATGTACATGTTATAACTGTGGTGGATGGCATTCATTATTGTAACACAATGCCACAGAATGCTAACAGTTACTGACTGTGGATGTTGAACACCTTAGCATTTGATAACAGAAAATAAATGATATTGAAGTGAATGAATCTAACACGGAGGAGGTGTCACTGCAATTGTGACATATATCAGTATTTCAAGGAATTACATGATGTAATTGCTGAAAGGGATATATGTGCCAGTAATTGCTGAACTAAGGCAACAACATACAGAATGTTGTTTCATTCTCTCCTGCCAGAGGACAATACTTACTACATATGTTATGTAAGGAAAATGTCATCACATGACATTCCTCTGAAAAAAGGCTTTGTTATGTAAGAAAACATAATAAGTTTTAGTAAGAGGAATCAACATCTATATGTTTACACAGCAGAAGTGCTTGACAACAGTGTTTGTGACATGTACAGTCACTCTAAGACTGACACAACATAGTCTGAGCAGTAATGGCTGGATTTGAAGTGACTCCCTAAAATCACAAGCTACAGACAAGTGCTTGAATCACAAGTGCCATATGACATGTTGTGCTACAACTGTGACAGTGCGCAGTTAAATGGATGACATCATCACTGTTTATTAGCTAGATGTTTATGTTAAAAAGTGAATAATGGGTACAATAACACTGTACAGCTACATCATATATGTATTTGAAGAGTACTGTACACAGCATGAGTGAAACAGACTCACAGATGGTCTCAAACATTCCACCTATGTATTTACACAATGTACAAAGCAGGGTATCAATGTCATGCACCACAGGAGAAGTTGCACTATGACTGATAGATACTGCAGTTACGGTGGCACTTTGTAATCATTGTGTTGCCAGAAAGTTATTTCCCCTGGGGATGCTAGGATTTTCTAGCTTAACATTATGCCACTGTAAATAAATCTCATATGTGGAAGGGTACATAAAGGTGGTTGTGAGGTAGCCAACTGTATAAGACAGTAATCACAGTCACACTATTTAAGCAAGGATGGACTCAAACTACATACTTATCTAGTTACACAATGTATACCTTACATTATCAGCAGCCAGCACCACAGGAGAATCCTGTGTACAAATGAGGAAATCAACATTGTTGATATGAATGCTGAATACAGCAGTGTATTGCCATCTGGATTTGTAAATGTTGCTACTGCAAATGTGTATAAACCAATCCTGAATTAATTTTCAATCAAACACACAGTTTTAGAAATTAATATCTGCTGTATTTGAACCTGCTACCTATTTACACATTCTAGACAATAGTTTGAGAAATGCAAGTGCTACAGGAGAAGTCTGACTTTTAAGGTGTGACAGTGTACTTTAGAAAGAATGAAATACTGAGGCGATATCCACAACCACAGTTCTAAAATACAAATTAATCCAATGAGGGAAGGAACTCCGGTGCAGCAATAATACAACCTTTAATTGTGAAAAACTCAGCGAGCAAACAAACAAGATACTTTTAACTCATAAAACATTGTGATTAAGCGCTTTCATCCACTAGCACGTGGACTTCATCAGAATCAATTAAACAGATTAATTGTTTCTTTTTATATACATTTTGGCGCCAATCTTTCATCAACATTTAAAATGACAGAGCCATAAAACACATGTATACTGGCGAACAAAAAGTGCTTATAATATACATGAAATAATCATTATAAAACTTTCCTTTTCCAAAAACATTTCTTTGCTAAAAAGACTTCCTAAATAAAAAACACTTTTCTATATATATATATCATTCCCGTATCATCAAAAAATAAATAAATATATATATATATTGCTAGCAGTCCATAATCAATGTCATATGACGGTCCAGTGTGAATAGAGTCCATTAGCCTTTCCAACTAAATCTATGATTGAGGAAAACATGTTTAAAAATATATAAATTCATTCATATCTGATCTTGTTCTATAATACTTAATATTACTTGTGATTCCCCTATACTAATGTGTGTGATGAAATAAGTAAAATAAATAAATAAATAGGACAAATAATGGATGTGTGAAATTTATCTAAAAATATATTGAATATGTATATGATAAAATATTGACTATATGAATAATAAAATATGTGAAATACGTTAAAATATTAAATTAGAAATATAAATTTAAAAACTATAAAATTTATTTTATATATTGTAAATCAATGAGAAAATACACGAATAAATATATAAAAAGAATTCTTGTTCATTAAATTTTGTACACATCTCATGTGGCTATTTAATGTTTTAAACAGAATAATATATAATACATGATAAAAGTGCTTAAAATATATTAGTGAATATATGTATTGAATGAATGAATAAAAATAACTATAATACTTTCATTTCAATTAGTTAAATTACTATATGACTCCTAGTGCCTTCCCTTCTTATTATACCCCTTAGTGTTGTTATTATTATTAACCCAAACTACTTTTCTTTATTGATTTGTACTAGGTAATGGGAATTCTTATGCTTCTCCCTCTTATGTAAATGATGTTATCTGTATAACATATAATACATTAATGAAATAAGAAAAATGTACATATTTAATAAATATTGTTATAATAGAAACATTTTCAATGAAATATAATCATTTAGCCCAGGTTTAGTCGAAGCGTCAGTAAGTATTTGCCATTTAGCCTCTCTCTCAGCTATATAGGCTTTAAGATTACCTCCTCTATTATTAACTAGTATTCGTTCTGATATTGCGAATCTAAACTGATGTGTATTATCTGTCTCCTGTATATGTCTATATAATGCATTACTGGTATCTTTCTTTTTAATAGCATATAAATGTTCATAAATTCGCCTCTTAAATTTCCGTTCTGTCTTCCCTATATAGTAACAAATACACTTACAACATTTAGCTAGCTATATAATGTTCTTAGTATTACAATTACCCCTAGCATATTTTATTCTAGTTCTGTTAACATTATCCAGAACTATACTTTCATCTTCATTTATGGCTTTGCAATACTGACAACTTCCGCATTTTCTAGTTCCCCTATTGACTTTCAAATCCCCTTTATGGCTAACATTCCTTTCCAATATGGACTTAAAATTCCTCCCCATCCTGTAAACAAATATAGGTCCATCACCCACAAACTTACTTAAATCCATATCTGCATCAATACATTCCAATATCTTTTTACCATTTCCTTTATATTGTAAACCTGCGGGGTATAATACAATATACACACTCTATTGTACCCGTTACCTTGTGCGGGTGCTGTTTCCTTGCCATAATACTGTTTCCCTAACACTGGGTAATATTTATTACCCAACTGTGCCTTAACATATGTTTTAACCTCATGGATTAGAAAATTAGGGTATCCCCTGTCTTTGAATAACTTACTAATGAATGCTATTTCCTCTACCATATCATTATATTTAGAAGTCATTCGTGCTGCCCTAATACATTGTCCCTTAAATATGTTCTTTTTCATTTTTAAAGGATGAAAGCTTGTATATTCAAGATAATTGTTCGAAAAAGTATTTTTTCTATAAATACGAGAAGAAAACCCTTCTTCCGTGCTTGCCACAAATGTATCTAAATATGATATTCCTTCTACACTATAACTATACGTAAATTTTAAAAACTGGCTGGTGCTATTTAAATATCTAATAAATTCCTCTAATATGTCCAATTGTGCGTCCCATAATATGAATATATCATTTAGGAATCTTGTGTATAATCTGATGTACTTGTAATATTGACATTTAAAAACTCTGTCCTTTTCCCAATCTAGTAGTACTAAATTAGCAAAAATGGGGGTGCAAGCTGCCCCCATAGCCACTCCTCTGGTCTGCCTATAGTATTCCCCCTCGAAATATATGTAGTTGTGATACAAAATAATACACATCAATTCCATGATTACTTTGCATTGCTCCCAGTCAAGGGTGGAATATTCTCGAATACTATTACCAAAACTTTGCAGACCCTGATCCTTTGGTATACACGAAAATAAATCAATAACATCAATTGTTACAAATCTCAAGTCCTTTTTCCAAATTTCAGTAGTTAGTAAACTCAAAAACATCCAGGAATCTTTTATTAAATGGGGTACCCTTGTATATATATATATATCTTTCAACCTTTTGTCTACAACCTGACCCGTGGGAAAAACTTTTGATCTACTGCCTGATATTATAGGTCTAAAGGGGGGATCTAGTAAATTCTTATGAGCTTTATGCACTCCTACTATTGTTGCAAGTGTAGGGTGATCTACTTTCATAAAATTATATATTTCCAACTTTATTCTACTGTCCAAAAGCATATCTTCCAAAAACATATCGATCCTCCTATATCCTATATTAATCTGATTTAATGAAATAATTTCAGAATTTCCAGTATCTAACAGAATGCTGTATATTTTACTAACATAGTCATTGTAATCATATAAATGCCCCCCCCCCCTTATCCGGCTTCATTATCCTCACTGTTGTATCGCCCTTTAGGCATTCTAATAATGTGATTTCTTCTTTGTTCAAGTTGTAGTTGTTAGCACCCTTAGTTTTATTATTTAACATATATAAGTCTCTTGTTATTAGTTTCTCAAACATTGTAACTTGCGGGTGTGGGGGTGGCATGAATGTACTTTTTTTCCTAAATATGCTATTATCACTATCATTAGTTCCATCCTTAAAATGAACAGCTAAATTCAATTTTCTAGCATACTTTTTAATCTGTATTACTGTGTCCACAATATTAAACTTTTTGTTAGGCACATATTTCATCCCTTTGGGGAACAGGGAAAAAAAGTCCTTCCCTATTTCCATGTCCATATAGTTGAATATATTGAATCCATTAAAGTGATGTACTATATTCCTTGAATGTTCACCCTCCTTTATATTGAAACAACAATCCTTCCTATTTTCCTTGTCTACTCCAATAGTTAGACTATCTCCTACCATCTTTGTTGTCTCCAGTTCTGAATCTATCCATGCTTTTATCCTGTATTCCTCATGTTCCCCCTCCATTTCCAATTTCTCTGTTGGTACCTGTGTGTGTTCATATCCCTGCCCCCCTGAAAATCCTTATTGGCGTGATGAATTTCATTGACGTCAAATCAATAAAGAAAAGTAGTTTGGGTTAATAATAATAACAACACTAAGGGGTATAATAAGAAGGGAAGGCACTAGGGAGTCATATAGCAATTTAACTAATTGAAATGAAAGTATTATAGTTATTTTTATTCATTCATTCAATACATATATTCACTAATATATTTTAAGTACTTTTATCACGCATTATATATTATTCTGTTTAAAACACTAAATAGCAACATGGGATGTGTACAGAATTTAATGAACAAGAATTCTTTTTATTTATTTATGTGTGTATTTACTCATTCATTTACAATATATAAAATAAATTTTATAGTTTTTAAATTTATATTTCTAATTTAATATTTTAATGTATTTCACATATTTTATTATTCATATATTCAATATTTTATCATATACATATTCAATATATTTTTAGATAAATTTCACACATCCATTATTTGTCCTATTTATTCATTTATTTTACTTATTTCATCACACACATTAGTATAGGGGAATCACAAGTAATATTAAGTATTATAGAACAAGATCAGATATAAATGAATTTACATATCTTTAAACATGTTTTCCTCAATCATAGATTTAGTTGGAAAGGCTAATGGACTCTATTCACAATGAACCATCATATGACATTGATTATGGGCTGCTAGCAGTATATATATTTATTTTTTTATTTTTTGATGATACAGGGAATGATATATATATAGAAAAGTGTTTTTATTTAGGAAGTCTTTTTAGCAAAGAAATGTTTTTGGAAAAGGAAAGTTTTATAATAATTATTTCATGTATATTATAAGCACTTTTTGTTTGCCAGTATACATGTGTTTTATGGCTCTGTCATTTTAAATGTTGATGAAAGATTGGTGCCAAAATGTATATAAAAAGAAACATTTAATCTGTTGAATTGATTCTGATGAAGTCCATGGGCTAGTGGATGAAAGCGCTTAATCACATGGTTTTATGAGTTAAAAGTATCTTGTTTGTTTGCTCGCTGAGTTGCTCACAATTAAAGGTTGTATTATTGCTGCACCGGAGTTCTTTCCGTCATTGGATTAATTTGTATTTTAGAAAGAATGACCTCATAAGGGTGTTGCATAGACACTGTGGTTGTGAAAGGTGGGATAAGGGGATGGTGGGGTTATCTAGTAGTTTAAAATGTTTCTCCAGAGTAAAAGTTGATTTAGCACAGCTGTATTGGAGAATATGCTTAACTCTATACCTCTCTCTCACACACAAACCCTCACACACACACACACACACACACACACACACACACACACACACACACACACACACACACACACACACACACACATACACGCACACACACATGCACACACATATTGAGCATTGAACCTCCTCCCTATTTAGTTACACAATCTAGAGATGACACTATTAGTCTTAAGCACCACAAAAGAAGTTTGACACTTAAAGGGGCACAGTGCACTTTTGACTGGATGACCTCATCAATGTGTTGCATAGAGGACGTTTCTATAAGAAATGTGATAAGGGAGCTGTTTTTAAAGTGAAATGATTTCCCTTCAGGAGAACTGGATACAGTACAAAGCATTGCACACACGCAGACACATGTTCCCACATTGAGCATTGAGCCTCTTGTCTATGTAGTTGCACAATATATAGGGCATGATATTAGTTGCAAGCACAACAGAAGTCTGATACTTAAGGAGAAACAGTGCAATTTTGTCAGGATGACCTCATTATTGTGCTGCAGAGAGGATGTCTCTGTTAGAAGTAGAATAAGGGAGTTGTGTTCAAAGTTAAATGTATTCTGCACAGGGAAAGTGGATACAGCACCAGGTATAATATATGCACACACACGCAAGTCTACCACCTTGAGCATCAAACCTCCTACCTGTCTAGTTATGCAGTTGAGAGAGCACAGTCTTAGTTGTGCCATAGGAGAAATTTAACTCTTAAGAGGGGAGAGTGCACTTTTGACAGGATGACCTCATCACTGTGTTGCAAAGAGGATGTTTCTGTTAAAAGTGGAATAAGGAAACTATCTACAAAGTTGCATTACACACACTTCCCATGTTGAGCATTGAACCTCCTACCTCACTAGTTACACAATGCAGAGAGCACAACATTAGTCACAAGCACCACAGGAGAAGTCTGATGAAGAATGACATTTACACTTGTTGAAAATCCACTGTTTGTAACAGCTGGTACTGTGCGTCACATGTTTTGGAATGAATGAATTTGTGCACAGGACAATGTAACAACACTGTTTTGGTCCCCTGTAATTACATGCTTCTCTACTAAGATTTAGATACCATCCTTCATGTTTTCATGTACCTTGCATTACTATAAGGGACATGTACCTGTTTCACAGTATTGAGCTGCCAAAGAAATTCACAGTTGTAAACCAGTGGATTATCAATCACATTTTCCTGCCACTTCATTCTGGGATAATTGCACACTTATCTTGTCTGATACTTGCACAATCTGCATTGACAAGACAAACAGAAAACACTTACACAGGACAGTGCACTGCAGAATGACAGTAATGGATTATGTGTGACAGGTTAACCAACATTGCAATACAGTTGCAAGTGTAACTATTGGAGAACAGACATACACTGACCAACTGAATTAATTGAGTTAACATTACTGTAAAATCCTGAAAACCTGTTGTCACAATTAATACAGGCATACAAATGCTTCACAACCAAAACCAATAATTATTTGCTTTTTTTTATTTTACTCCTTGTCAGATGTGCACCATTGCCCGGTTGAATTGCACTGCTGATAACAATGTAATAGTGCATGTGCAATCAAATCTTCAGGTGTTGAAGTTAGAATGGGAATTAGCAGTAGTCTGTGTTGGTCTATGCTGACTTTCACTCAAAGAAGCATTATACACACACAACCATGTGTTAATCTGATAGATTACAGAAACAACATGTGTTGCGGTCATGTGGCAGGTGTCATGACTCACACATTTGTCATGACAGTTGCATTTACTAAATTCTTATATGTATGTTACAGGTGTATTATGAAAGACATAAGGGACCAAGCATGTTATTACTGGTGGCAGCATGGGTTATGTAAAGAGTTATAAATTATAGAGGTTTATTGAATCCCATAGTATTGTTGGGAAGAGTTGGGCAGTTGGTGATATTAAAACACAATACAGACATAATAACACAGAAGTACAATGATCATTTATGGACATATTTGTTTTATTACTTTTTGACTTATCAGCATAATTATTTATGCACGATCTGTACAAGACAGGCTTCACAATAAGGAGCAGGTTAATGGTGTGTTAACAGAAGGTATACCAACATTTACAGTCACAGAAGGCAGACAAAACATTCTAAAATTTGTTTTCATCCATCTGCATTCAAACATTTAGAGCATTCTAAGAAAAGCATTTATACCTGAGTATTATCTAAGCACACCATGTAGGAAGCAAGACAGTTCACATTTGCCAGCAGATTACTGAAAATGAGAATGTAGGTTTTCATCTTAATTACCCTACTGACCACTGTAATCTGTACATCCAACTGGCTTGCTGAAAAGTGCATTAAACTGAATAAACATAGCTAAACACAGTGGCATAAACTGCAATACAGTAATGAGACCAAAGGCAAAAAAAAGTCAAAAGATATTTCCATAAACTGTGTACTTCAGTTTTGCCTTAGATGCATTTGTTGCATGGTGATAGACAATACTCAAATGCGGAGATGGAAGAATGATGCTACAGAAAGGAGAAGCTATACTGACAAAGTGAGACTGAGGCAGGCACAAAGTAGGTTATGACAGAAGAAGAGTGATAGCACCTGATAAAGGGCAACCAATGGGCATACTTAAAATAGTGTACCAAAAACAGTCAGTAACATTTAGCTAATGGTTGGATTAGAACCCTTAAAAGTGGTCAAAATTTATATGTGAAAGCATTATCTATTACTGCACAGCATTTAAATAACACAGTTGAACAACAGTGTCAGCAGATGGGGTGAACAGTGAGAGAGAAAGAGCGACAGATGCAGCAAATAATAGCAACAATATGTTTTTGTAGTACATGTGGGGACATCTGTATAATGTGTTATTCTTACTTAAATCATCATTAATCTGTCATGCTCTGTGCAATAAAATGCTTTCTATGGGGAGAAATAAGGGGTAGGTTAGTGGAACGAACATGAAGACATAAGCAGGAAGAGGTTGGCTTAATAAGTGTCCCTAATGGGGATTCTATGTTTTTGAAAATGACGTATTGCTGTAGTATTCAAATGGCACGTTAATATAATGTTGTAAATGCAGTTAAATATATGATAGGAATATGAAATGTCATGAAAATATAAATTGAGCTACAGCTGTAATCAAACCTATGACACTATGGAAAAACATCAACCTGTAAACAGGGTACTTATCTAAGCTCACCACACATGTTTATTACACTCAGCAGCCTAAGAACTGTTACATTAATTGTTTCACAGTATTGCCTTTGTCTGCCTTTACTCTGTATTCCAATAACACATTGTGGATATAAGCTTATTTGTGCAAAAGTAACCAGATCACTGTGGATTAAAACTGAAATCATCAGTTGTTGCAATAAGTTAAACAGCATTCACTGTCACTCAGCATTTTTGTGCTATGCATCCTTGACACTAATGCCAAGGACATAAAGTAAAGCCTTTTCTATGGAGCATTAATGCCAATGTGTGTTTTGTGTGAATCTATTTTCTGACCAGATGAAATGTGTGAAAAAGGGGAGGATAAGACAGTGGTGAAAATAGGATTGCTAAGCAGAGGGTAGGGCACAGAGGAAAGAATATAGGAATTTGCAGGAGGGCAGTGGGGAAGCACCATAGCTGTCTACTTCTTCACAACATAAATGTACAAATGTACACACAATTTCATGATTTTGTACTGTCACTGCACTGATGATCAATGCCAACAACAGAATAATGTTCAGTGGCCAACTGCACCAAATCAAGTATGTCAAGATGACACATGGGTGAAAGGCAGTTATTTATGGGGCATCATTTTTTTGTGAGACAGGTGCCATTTTGTTTTTAATGGGGTGAGTAATGTTGAGGAAGGTGGTTAGGAATGAGAGGGTCAAGTTAAGAACCATGTGCAGACATGCAGGACATACAAGACAGACAGGCATGGTGATAGAGACAAAAAGTTAAGGTACACCATGATTAGGGATAGGTAGGGGACATCAGAGGCACACACACTTGCAGCTTGAGAAGAGTATGATTCTAGTCTTCACCCTTAGAAGTGTTATCACTGTCTCTTGTATCAGTTGCAAGTGTGTGTGCATCAGATGTGGCATCAATTTAGCAATCCAATGCAAAACCTTCTCAACTCTGCATGCACCTAGGTCCCTCTCTATGATTTTCTCCACCAAACTTGTCAGCTTCTGCCAGGTAACAAAATCTTCACCTCCATTTGTACTGCTCCTGTAGGGTACCACTGCACCAGCAACTATAGCAGAACTACCTGACACAGGTGGAGCAGGTAGGGCAAGGGCTGTGGAGGCAACACTCACAGGTTGTGCACCTGAAGTGTTGGGTGCCTGTGCTGCCATCTGTGGAGGCATAGTAGGCCAAGTCACAGTGGTAGGTCTTCTCTGTGTGCTATTAGTTATTTTCGTTTTGGCAGAAAGGTATGTTAACAGAAGAATGTAAATAAATTATAAAAAAAAAACAAAAAAAAAAAACAAAGCAACGAGTGAGAGAGATAGGGTGAAAAAGGCAAAAAATAGACAATTAGATCCATGGCATGTCACATTAATTTATTTATTCAATACAATTTTGGGGCAATACATCAACAATTCTAATTTAGTATTGTACACCTTTGACACATCTATATATGATGTCAAGGTATGAATGTGTCCTAAAATATGGAAATATCACAGCAATTATATAAGAAAGAGCTCCCTTTATTCCCTGCAATGGATAGAATGCATGCATTCAAATATAATAATAACAATTACCATATTTGAATTGTTCCTGACACATTTTTTCTGCCAAAATTTTAGAAATCTATCCTGCAATAAAAACTAATTGCTGCTTGATATTGAACCCACACACAGTTAAGCTGGTGTTTTCATTACCTAATCCAAGCAACAAGCGTTATTGGGGTAAGGCATGCATGCTTGATATCAAGGGTGTGGTATGTCTGCTCAAGATGATAGTGATTGACAGACTGAAACTATTTTTCTGGTTTGAATCTGGACCTGAGTCATCTTACCCCATGCCTCTTTGAGGTGAGTTTATCTCTCCTGGTGCATCTTACGGTTTGCTGCTATTTCATCTGCAGCTGTACAGTTCAAAAAGAAAAGAAATTTATATGAAAGCATAATGATTAACTGCATTGGCTGGCTAGATAATTAATGCTATATCATAGAAAGGTTATGGGTCAGTATACTTCCACAACTGAAGGATGCTGTAGTCCTAAATTCAGGCTCCCATTAGCTTAGGAAGTCCTGCTTGCACTTTGTAAGGTCACTATAGTTGTGACAACATTGTGGCCCAGTGCATGGAATGCCAGTTACACTAGATACAGCCTTATTCCAAGCCTCAGCCTTATACTGAGACCTGATATAATTGATATATCAATATATATATATACATATATATATATATATATATATATATATATATATATATATATATATACTCTTACTTCTTGCAACAATTCTTCTGCAACAACCTTGAGCTATATTGCTTCATGATCAGTGCCACAAATATCCTGACTCGTCAACACACCACCGTTGTACTCTAACTTTAGCATCATCCTCTCCACTGCCAGCTATTTCTGCAAAGGTCATGTTAACAATATATGTTTGAACTGGTACCCAATTTAGATGTTGCGTGTACCTGGCTGTGTGCAAAGACACACAGCCTTGCCAACTGTATTTGTGCAATAGAAAGCATATGGTTTCCTTGGTAGACAAAGTGGCACTACTTAGAGGACATAGCAGTAAAAGTGTGAAACATGTTATTGAGTGTTGCCATTTGTGATGCTCAACCCACTGACACAGATTTCAGTTTTCAACAATGAAATGCTTAATGTAATGGCCTTTAATCCTTACAGTCTGAAAGGAGAAAGAGGATGAATTTTGACATATTGTGATGTTGAGGCTTACACAATGATACAATTCTGTTGCAGCAGCTGGGAATTGAACCCATGGGATTAAGGATGATTTTCAGACAGCAACATAATAACACAAAATGTGAATAAATATGTATTCAACTCTCCCCTTGAAACTTAGTTTATTAATTGGTATTGCCATAGGAGAACTATTATTTAAACATGGTAATTAGAGATATACTGATTTCAGAATGAATGGCGATACACTTCAGAGGGACATGTGTGTACTTTCATTAGTCCTGGGAATGCATTCCTATGTAAAAGGCAGTATTTCTGTTTGTAAATATATTTCAAATTCATGTAGTTACAAGCTAAGTAATACAGGTTGGGGTATGTTACATTTATACATACATACTTCATAGGTTGATAGGAGATTTCTAGGCTAACAGTTTAAGGACCCTTACAAGCCTAGCCAATAAAACCCAATTTTCCCAATATATGGCCCCTAAAGACAAGAGGATGGCATGGATTTGTGCCCGTGCATTGAGTATATTGCATATTGCCCCTATCCATAAGAAACATAGGCATTACCCTTGTTGTGAATTTGCAACTTTCCATCTATTGATCCAAATTCTATTTGAAGAGGGACAGGGAAGGGCTCTGCTTAATTTGAATAGGAAGACTGTTTCTAAGAAGGGGCAGTATCTGAGACACATATCTGTCTGTCCAGCATGTTTTGTTTGAGTCACTGACTAAGTTTATATTCCTAGATTGGGTGACCCTTGTGCTGTTTGACATATGGATGTGTAGCAACTCCATCAGGGTTGGATTTGCAAGTTCCTTGTAGGTCAGGCATAGACCATTCCTTAACAGTCGGTAGGAGACAGAGTAAAGGCCAAGGCTTTTAGTCAGTCTGCATAATTCATGTTGTTTATACCCTATGTTTTCTTTGGGAGGAACCTCTGAGGTCACTCTAGCTGCTCTAAGTGCCTGGTGAAGTATATGCCAATTGGCACATTGTACTCAATTGTTGGTCTAGTGAGTGCTGAGTACAGTGGGACTATAATTTGTATCTGGATGCCATACCTTTTCTTATAAGTTGTGCCACATGAACAGATTTCCTCACCACTGTGGACACAAGGCTGTCAAAGGTCAGGCTGCTATCCAGGGGCTGTGCTATTGATGTTGTAATTTTGAAGGGGTATTTGACTTCCCAAAGGGTATGATAATGCATTTTTTTGCATTTAATTTTAGGTCATGGTTCTGGCACCAATAATTTGTCTGAACTAGAACCTCTTGAAGGATATCTGCATTGCTGGAGAATTCAATGATTGCCCTCTGCTTCCAGTCACTGGCAAACTTTGTCATCCAGAGACCTTCCACATTTGCCTTGACTTCAGAGAAGTATATTCCAAACAAGAGTTGTCCTAGTACAGAGGCCTGTGGCACACCACTAGTAACTGGCCTCTTGCTGGATCGGGATTCGCCCACATGTGTCCTGTCCATGAACCAAATGGCTATCCATCTTGTGAAACAGGGATTTATGCTCAGTTTTGTGAGTTTATTTATAATGTCTGACTGGGGAACTGTATCAAATGCTTTTGCAAGGTCGAGATAGGTGGTATGAAATGTTTTACAATCATTCATGGCTTTAGTGACTTTCTTAAAGAAATCCATCAGACTCAATAAGCATGACCTGCCCTTGACAAAGCCATATTGGGCCAGGACCAGTGTTTGGAGGTCTGCTATGTCATTATTTATCAGGTCCATGATTATTTTTTTTCCATGGCCTTACTCATAAGACTAGTCAAACTTATGGGTCTGTAATTTCCCAGGTCAGCAGATAGTCCCCCTTTATGTAGAGGGATGACACCTGTTGTCCTCCACTCTATCAGGACAAAGCCAGTCCTGAGGCTGTGGTTAAACAGAGATCCTAATGGGCCTGATAAGTCCTAACTTAAGCTGTTTAAGAGGCAACCTGGTATATTGTCAGGCCCATTGAAGGCATGTTTCTGGCTTTAGACAGCACAGTGGTAACCTGTTCTTTGGTGATAATTGGCAGTGGAGTGATGGAGAGTATTTTTGGGGAGAGAACTGGGGGTGGTGGGGAAGTGAAATTTGAGCTGAATGTGTCAGCTAGCAGATTTGCCATACCTTCCAGCTGAGTATAGGTGATGCCATCTACAACTAATTTTGTACACTGTTGGGTGTTGTCGTTAAGACTGTGGACATAACTGAAAAATGCCTTATGGTTATCCTTAGCTTTGGATGCTATTTTTATCTCAAAGTATGCTTTCAGAAATTTGACTAGTTCCCTAATTAGATTGTTTATACAAATGAGGGACTTATTTCTGTACTGTGTACATTCCCTCTTACTTCTCAACAGGATTTTCTTTATTTTGTCGTACAACTTATTAATACTAGGGTTCCACCAGAGAGGCTTGTTTTTGAGTTTGAATAGGGCTTATTTCGGTCTAGTACTGAAGTTTGTATGCAGTTGTTTATCAGGGCTTTTATGTATGCCTCTGCATAGGTTTCTGTGTTTTCTGGATTTGGGGGAGCTTAGAAACTAACCATGCCATCCCTTAATAGGGTAATTTCCCTTAAAGAAGTTCTTTAAGTTTTTGGAGTTAGGTGGGGGCACTACTGCTTTATAATCTTATCTTACTAGTGAGGATGTAGCACTGGTGGTGGGGGGGGGCAGCACTCTCCCATATTTGTGAGCACTAGAACTAGGATATTTGTTCCCCTAGTGGGAGTGCAGACTAGCTGCTCCAGGGCATTTGCATTTACACAATAAAAAAATCTTTGGGCCTGCATGTAAGTGGTTGTGTATGCCTCCCAATTAATGGATGGGTAGCTAAAATCACCTATGAGTATGGTATTGGGCTGGATGGTTAGTGGTTTTAGTAACTTCAGGTACGATGTAATGGTTTCCTTGTTCATAGTGGGGGACCTGTAGCTAGCAAGAGTATGGTAATAGATTTTTCCCATAGTTAGTTAAACAAGGAGAAGCTCAAGCATGTTATATTGTTTAACCAGCCTTGAAGTGTGCTTATCCTTTATGTAGATAGATACACCTCCACCGTTTGCTTTTTCATGGTCAGTGGGTGATCGGAACATATGAAAGGTTCGTATGAAAAGAGAGATGCTTGAGTAGAAGGAGGTTATACATATGTCACCATATGGAGACAATCAGGAATACTTGACTGTGATAGCGTATATAAATTCATGTCAGAACCACACATGTCTGAACGTAACATTATCTAAATATATATATCCTCTTTATTGAATTCACCAAGACTCAATAGTGTGATTAGTCATATTCCTACTAACCATACTCAAGTAAGGTTGACAGTAGGTATGAAGGTAGTAAGACCAACATTAAACATCTTGACAAGATAACTATATAATATTGAAGTCAAATTTACATGGGCTTTACCTTTATGAATTCACATAATATAGATGTTCCTGTCCGTGGATAGAAGCTTTATTTTTTATATATTTTTTATATATTTTTTATATTTTTATATATGGGGTCAATTCAAGAGATGTAGAAATATATATATATATATTTTTTAGTATGATTCACAGAAGCCTGAGTTCCAATATTTGATAAATAACAATGAGGAATGATACCGCGAGATCAAGTAGGAGGACTTCCTTGAGAGTGCTTTAATATATAAAGCGAGTCATACTTGACTTTGGAGCCATCAGTTGAACGTATATAGTAATATGAATATAAAATGGTATTCACAATAATAATGAGGGATGCATGGTTTTCTTCTCAGTTGACATCAGAGAGCCTATTAAGAGTTGTGCATTACGACTTGAAATCAAATAGTGCGCACAATCGCTTGTTGTTTCAGCTTGCTTCAGCCACCCACGACGATAGAGGCAATGACTGTTACAATAGCGACAATAGCACAGTATCCATGCAAGGAGGGGTAGACGTTCATCTGAACACTAGGAGGCAGCATTACATATATCTTGTGATCTATTATGCAGTTTAACTAAAATAAAGAAGATAACTATATAACATATTGAACATTGATCACTCATACAGGTTTATGTCTGTTATGAATGTAATGAGCAATCTCTTAGGGATGGCAGATAAGAAGCCAGTATTAAAATGTTATTTAGACAGTTAGGTAATTTTTAATTTTTAATTTTTAATTTTTAATTTTTAATTCACTGTGGGTGGCTTATTTGTCCAGTCGTCTTTCAACAGAATTATTCATGTGATCGGACTGATACCTATCAAGTATGAACTTGCAGGTCAAGCTGAACTCATCCAAGTGAAACATAGAATGACTTGTTTGAATAAGTAGATTTGTTTATGTATATATGTACAATATTCTAAGCTAAAAAATATATGGGTTCATTTATTGTATATATATACATACACTGATTTGATGCAAACACCATTGTTATTAGTTATGAATATATGATGGTTTATTTGAACAGTGTTCTTTGTATATATATATATTTTTTGTTTTTAAGATGAGCTCTTAATGTTGAATTAGCGTAGCAAGAGTTATTTATGTAGCTTCTGCTATGCTTTACAAAGTATTATAATGTTTTAAGGTTATCAGAATAATGTTCTGCAAGATGTTCGTTCTTGAAAGAGGATGCATTAGCACATGAATGAGCGTTTGTTACTAAATATATGAGTAACCAGTGTTTGAATTCAATGCTTCACGTTGTACTCTAACTTCTTTTTTGAAGTTCTTTCTGAAGTTTTTTATATAATAATGTATTCATTAACTGACATTCGATTGATTGATTGCTTAATAGGTTAATGGTGCTTAGCACTTATAGAAGTATATAAGGGACGAGGTTGTAGTGTGTAATTTGTATCTGAAGAAGCATGCAAGAAGCACGCGAAAGCGCTCATTCCTGTTATCGTTTTGGAATAAAGGATATTTGGAAACTACTAGAGTTCTCGTGGTGTGTCCTGTTTGGTTGGTTTTTGTGAACATATGAAAGGTATTATAGCCATGCTCAGGCAGAGTGCTTTCCAGGTCTTTGAAACATGTTTTAGTAACTGCACAGATGTCAGCATTCTCCAGGATGAGGAGAGCTTTCAGGCCATGCAGTTTTTTGTTGAGGCGCCTAGCACTGAGCAGTAACACCTTTAGCTTGTCTTAAGTAGCTTTTGTTATGTTGGAAGGTTTTCCTGTTTGGCAATGTTTAAAAAAAGCACTGTATTGGTGGATGATGTTTTGGCCAATAACCAAAACCTAGAAGTGACAGGTGAAGACCATCCCTGGCAAAGCAGAGGGGCCTATCAACCATGTCCTCCCATGCTGACAAGTATTGGAGTCTTTTGGACTGATACCAGTAGCTAAGCCAATTGTTAAAGTCAATCATTTTCTGCTGGTATTGTGGCATCATCCCTGGATATGGTAGAATGCTGCTCAGTGCTAGGCTCATACCCGCCTGTGATACATATCCTGCGAGCTTAATCATGTCTCTCTTTATATAGTCCCGGAAGATACATCTGAGGTCATTCGTGCCCACATGGACTATGACTGAGTCATAGTGGTACATAAGGGTAAGTAACCTGAGTGCTTTTGTTATCTGGCAAGTCCTGGCCCCTGACAGGCAACAAACTGTTACCTTCCCCCTTATCCAGCCTGGTAAGAGGGATGTCAGTGTGTCTCACAATGGAGTCTGCTATGACCAGAATATTGGGTTGTGGAGTTTTTCACATTATGGGCTTGGTAGTTGAGGCACAGTGACACATGGCTTTGTGTGGTGTAATGGTAATTGTCTTGTTTTGTGTGCAAGTGGAGTTTCTGAGGACTGCACCTGAGAGGCCTTTGAGGTTTGTGTAAGTTACATGTGAGCAACTCCGCACATGTGGGTCTATGTGTGTAATCCTTTGTGGGTGTGGTGAGTGATGTGAGAGTTGCTGACAACCTGTTTTCTTGCTTTGTGTCTGTGTGTGAGAGTCTAGCCTCCAATGTGAATGCATAACTACATCTCTCACATACTGTATTTATCTATTCAAGAATTAAGTGGTTGTTAGTGTACATAAGGCAATTGTTACATTGCCTCAGGATACTCATGTCTATCAATCTGGATGCAGAGATAGCAGGAAAGTACTCATCCATGGTTGTAGGTCCTAATGTGTACTTGAAAGGATAGGAGTGGAGAGTGTTTGTAACCATATGAAGGAAGTGTGCATATGTAGTTTAATCTGCAGCTAACCTAACCAGCAATGCTGCCCAGCTCCAAATCAAATGCTCTCAGAGCAGCAATAGTCCTGGGTACTTTAATAAGGTAACTAGCACAGTGAACTTTGACAGTATAATGAAAATAATCAATGTTTCCAGAAGTTTGTGTCTGTAAAGGGCACTGGCACAGCAAACAGCTCCATGCAAATGTCCCAGATTTATACCAGCACTGGGAATATAGAAAACTGTTGGATCCCTCTGGCCAATATACACTTAGAACTGTTTTGTGTGCTTCCCAGCTAGGTAGACCAGGTAAACAACTACTGCCACTAGATGGACACCTAATGAAAAAGCACAGTAAAGGAGTGCCTGGAGTGAAATGCTACCACAATCAAACTTAAAGACACAGATACAGCAGTGCACTTTAAACAGCTTATAAAAGTGTGATTATTCAATAAAAATACTTTGCTTTATAGAAATGAGCCAAGAGCCAGTCAATTGTACAGAATTTAACACCTAATTTTCATACAGTGCTCACAGGAATGAATATGCACTGTATAATGGCAATTGTATAAATAATGCATTTGTATCCTAGTGGGGAGATTGTTTGGATCTAGAAAGCTTGATACTACTAAATACACACACATTTCTGGAGAATTATCTAATTTCTACTCTTCTTTCTTGTCAAGGTATGTTGCTGTTTCTCACATAATGCTTTCAGTGTAACATTAAGGATTAATTGCAATACCCAATACAAATCATTCATTTATCTTTCTGCTTTTTCTTCATCCTTTACTGATGCCATAGCCCATGTATATCAGTTATGTCTGCATTACAAAAAGTTTCCTACATAATGCTACCTAATCTATATTTTGTGGGTTTTATTTTCTTGGAATTTGAATGGTTATTGTTGGTCAGTGTAGTTTACTTCATAGCATGGTCAGGTATTTTTACATGTGTTAGCACAAAATAAATGTGTTAAGTTTGTGATATCTACCTGACTGCCCCACAGAACAGTGGAGATGGTACTATAATAGTTTTTGAGATTTCCACTTGTACATTTTGAATTATTATTATTAATGTTGCAATTTATTGTTCAGTTATACAAGCTCTTATCTGCATTATGGAACTGTTATATATTTTTGTTCATAGGTTCATAGGTAGGTACTAGGCTATCTGCCCGAGGGCATTTATAAGCCTAGCCAGAGTGTGTCGGCTTTCACCGCCCCATTGATTAATTAACTGAGCCTCTGTCAAGCAGAGCCAATGAAGTGATCCCAGGGGTGTACTTTCTGTTACCCATCCACTCGTATAGGTTCATAGGTAGATACTATATAGGTTCATAGGTAGGTACTATATAGGTTCATAGGTAGGTATGTGGGGGTTAACACAAAGAAATGTATTACATTTACGATATCTACTTGGTTGCCCTCAACATCAGTGGAATTGGCACTATAATACTTTTCTATATTTCTGCTTTTACATTGTGAATTATTTTTAATGCTGTGATTTATTACACAGTTACACAACCTGTTCTCTGCATTACAGAACTGTTATATATTGCTGTTATTTTATTAATATATCTTTTTTGGGGGGATGTCATAACTTATCTGTAGTCATAGTGACCTCTGCTCGCTGTAGGATGGCTGAGGCTGTCTGGGAATGGGAGGGTGTCCTGCAACCAAACCAACTTTTAAATTGTTGTATGCATGATGGATGATGAGTTCATAGCCATACTGTCTATGTATTAGAGATTTCATTTTGTGACTGTTTTCTGTTTCATCTCATACAGAGATATGCCACCCAAGAAGAAATCTTTACCCATTCACTGATGCAGAAAATGAGGTCATTATCCAGGCCTTATGTTGCTTTAGACCGTTTATCTTAGGGAGAGGTAGAGGTGTCCAATTTGCCAGAGACAGGATATCTCAGATGGCACTCAATAACATCAGTGCTATTGGAGGGCATGGAAGAAGTTTTCCTAGCTATGACATTCTCTTAGATATGACACATGGCAAGTAATTTGATAACTTCTGCCCATCATAGGGTGGCTGTGGTTACCTGGGAACAGGTGGCTATGGGAGGGGATCCTGCTACCAAATTAGCACTAGCTGAAACAGAGAAGTTCCTATCCACTCATAGATATCCACATTGCTCAGCAGAGGGTTCACACAGAATCCTTGATATTGGTACTGATGCTGACAACAGACCCAGAGTGTCTCAAGCAGAACTTCCAGGTATGCAAAATAAAAGTGCTATGGTTATATATTTACATATGTCTGACATATCTGGAACTAGTGATACGTGTGAGTCAGACAACACAGTAATAGAGAGATACATGAGGGTGTTCAGAGGGGGATTTGACTAGTCAGTAGATTTTTATGAGAGTATTCTTAATCTGCACATGTAAAGGGGATTGTTATCTGTTTCTTGTTTCATTTAGACTGTGATACTTATCAGCCTTCTTTCTGTATTGAATGTCTGGACTATAAGCTGCAAGACGACTTGGACATGTAAGCACACAATTGTTTATTGTTATTAATATATATATAAGGTAGATTCGGGTCTAACTGAGAGCAAAATGTGTATATTGCTTTAGCATCTATTATAGGTTAACATACCTTTCCTAAAAGAAAAAATGTGATCCATTTCATTCTCTGTTTCTCTGTTTGTTGTGTTCATTGTTTGTTATTATAGGATGACACTGAGGTAGTGGCTCCCAACATTCCCTGCCATATTTTGGACACAGTCAACATGCCTATGTGTAGATATGACACTAAACCCTATTATTAGGACAGGTTGAGGGTGACACAGTTGATTGGGTTTGTGTGGTTACCACAGTTGCAGCACTGGCTGGTTCTCCCCATAGCCATCATGAGAGTGAGGTGCCAAACTGTAGGGTTGGTAGAGGTGCCATTAGTTGATGACAGGCATATGTGTAAGGCTGTAGTGGAGGCACAAACACCTTACAGCAGGGCCTCAAAAGAGATAGTACTACTACTAAATGTCATGCATTCTGATATGCATGACTCCCTAAACAGTGTGGGCAACTCCCTGGGCAGGAGGAATGACACAATGGATTGAGCAATGTCTGTGATGGAACATCTGGTGGGCATCCACATGACTGGAGAGCTGCTGCTAGCAGACATGGTTGTGCAAGATTCTGTTCCTGTAGTGACACACTGCTGAATCAGTGATTGCAGTGTCCACACCTAGAAGTGGTAATCATGAGGAGAGATTATCCAGCTGACATCAGTCACATTCAGGTAGAATCCTGACTTCTAGCCAGGGCTCTGGGAGTAGCATGCAACTCCTGGGGGAGGTGGTTCTCATAGTTGGGGCTGACAATGCTGAACTGACTACTCTGCCACACTTGACCCTCATCTGTGTGAGATATCAGGATGTGATGCTAGCACAGTGCTTGATTGTGTTCATGCAAACACACACACATTGAAAAAACTCACTTGTCCATATCACCTTACACACATGCAAGCTAGCTAAACAGTATTGTTGAGGAGTGCTATATATCTGTTGTTACTGGTCCTAAACACTGTGATTGCTACTCACACAAACTCACTTATTTAGTGTTGGCCTGCCCTCCTACACCCCCTCCCATCCTGTGGAAATGATGGTGACTGTGCTCTGTACATGCATCCATCTGCCAGCACCATCTGCATCTAGTGGTTCTCCCTCAAACTCCACATCTGTATCTATTGTTGCTGCTGTCCATGCCCGTGGCCCTCATAACTGTGGTCCTGACATTTGCTGTCCTTTTTGAAGCTATTTCCTAAGAATTATAGTGTGTAACAAACTTTAGAATGTAATTATTTCAGCAGACATGTCTGGGTCATACCGCAGTTCACCTCCTAATATATCTAGACACTGAAACCTTCATATGAGCAATCCAAACACATTTTCTATGATATTCCTAGTTTGAGCATGGGACTCGTTATATCATTGCTCACTGGGATTGTATGGGTTTCTTATGGGTATCATGAACCAGGACTCCAGTGCATAACCTACATCCTCCACGAGATGCCATTGAGAAATGTTACCTCTAGCAAACCTTGTGTACAGCTCACAGGCATGCCTTATGTATGAGTCATGGAAACCACCTGGGATACCTGCAGAGACACTGAAGATGATCGCTGGGGTATTACAAACAACCTGACTGTTTATATAGTAGAAAACATTTCTGTTGATTTACCTTTTTTGCTGATATTTTGATGTCAGTACTTTCCCAAACGTTTATTAACAATGACGCAGCTGACCTTTTGTATACTGTATGTATCAATCTCTGCATCATGATACCAGAGCCATACTGTTGTAATATTTCCCATAATGATCTGTGCTCTAAACTATGAAACTTTTGTCATATCACATACCAAAATTACTCTTTGTGACTGTATTTCATACACTGCATGTTTAATTAGCAATAATAATTCCTTAATTTGTTTACCTGGCAAATCATATAATCCTGTCATCATATATACACTATTATACAATGACTGGCCATTAACATTCCAAAACAAGCACAGTGATTGGTCAGCCCAACCAGCGTGCCCATTGTGAATCAAGCATATACCAATAGAAAAAAGTCTGGTCGCCCAGACTTGCTTCTATTAATATATGCTATAGAAACTCTACTTTTTTTTAAAAAAAAAATAATAAACTTTCAAAAACTGGTGACTTGAAAAGAACAAGACAGATGGGATAGCGAAAAATACAAGAATAATCGGATATGTTATGCAAAACTAGAGAAACATACCTGATTATACTTATATTTTGTCTGTCCCATCTTTCGTGTATATTGAAAGTCTGGCAATTTAATGTTTTTAATTAAAAAAAAAGCAACAGACATCTCCATTGCTTCCTTTACACAGCACTGCTGTGCTGCATAAACATGGGAACGTAAGTCCCATATGCATGTGCGGTACATCACGAAAGCCAATGCAGAAAGAGCAGCATGTCACCATTATACAAGGACATTATTTAAGAAAAGTAAGTAACCTTTTTTCTTAAATAATGTCATTGTATAATAGCAATAACAGCTTCATCATTGTTGGAGCCTTCCTGTGTCCTGACAGAGTGCTCTTCAAACTATCTAGAGATATACAGAGCTGAGTATATTTTTCTGGCACTTCAGAGTTGTGTACTGGCAATTGTTGTTTGACTAATTTTATATCATTGCTGGCTGATTTGAGAGTTGTGCACTGTTATTTTTGCTTCACTGTATAGTTTTTCAGATCTCTGCTGAAGGTGTTGGTTTTCCCATATCCACCCTCCCTCTTCCTGTGTTGTTTAAATTTGGAGGCTTTTGCAGTTGCCCGCCCCCACTGTAGATTTGATCTGGGACACTCCCCCCAGCCCCATCTCTTTACTTCATTCTACCTAATAGACTCCTTCTGCACTTGTTTTTAGTCATTTTTAATTTAATTGCATTTTTTTAATTGTTTGGTATAACATTGCTACATACTCAAGTGTGCTAGCTTGCACTGCATTTGAATTCTTTTTACTGCTGTTTTAGCTACTTTTCTGTATATATGTATATATATATATATATATATATGTATATATATATATATATATATATATATATATATATATAAAATAAATAAAAAAACATATACCTTTCCTTTAACTAGTGTTGTCCAGATTCAGATTTGCTGTATCCAGGACTGTATGTAAACTTCTGAGCCCCCCCCCAAGCTTTCTGTGTTGGAGGGTAGCCTTCTAGCTTATCCGTGGGAGTAGTAAGCACTAGGTAACCTATCTACCACATAAGGAGTGGTTCTGGCCCCGAAATTGTAGTTATTGGCCTTTTGGGCAGTTTTTCTATCTCTCTCAACTTTCTGATTTAAAAGCCCGCATTTGCATTTGTTTCCCCCCTTTCCTGTAACTAGTTTAGTCCAGATACAGATTCTTAGTTTTAGCACTTGAATTTGCTTATTCGTGATCAGCACTTGTTCAGAACTTGTAAGCACTAAATAACCTACTAATGACTACAGCACTCAACCTTCCTCATTACCTAGAGGAAAACAGTTTTGGTACTTACTTTCCTCACGTGCTTAGAGAAAAACAGCTCTTGCACTCAGTTTCCTCACTTATCTAGAGGAAAATAGTTTTTTATTCAGGCATGTCAAAGGGTCAGCTCCCAGTGTTCTCTCCTGTGTATCTGATGAATCTGAGCATCTTGGGGCAATGTAGAAATTGCCTCATGTACACAGACAACCCTCTCCTCCTACCACCCAACACTACACCCTGTGAGAGATGCACTTATTTAGCCAAACTGGAGGTAAAGCTCTCTCCAATCAAGATTGAACTTGACAGTCAAGAGGAGAAGGTAAACACTTGCACCACACCACACTCATCACATAGTATCACCAAATCTACACCACCAAAATCCACACATAGAAACACAAAAACATTCACGGAGGCTCTCAATAATAATTTGCTCAAGCAGCAGAGACCTCCAAAGCAGAAATGCAAGCAACCTCCACCTCCAACACAACCCAAATGACACATAGCCCGCAGACTGAGTGTGCCACTCAACAGCAGCCAATAAGGCAAAACAACGTACCCAATACACTAGTCATAGGTGACCCTATAGTCAGGCACACTGATGTCCCACTCACCAGGCTAAACAAGGAGAAGGTTACTGTCAGCTGTCTGTCGGGTGCCAGGATCCGCTACATAACCAATGCACTTAGGTCAGTCCACAGCAAGTACAAATATGACTCTGTCATTGCCCATGTTGGTGTGAACGACCTGAGATGTACCTCCCTGGACTACATGAAAAGAGACATGGAAGAGCTCTCTGATCTTGTAGCCCAGGTAGATATGACCCTAGCCCTGAGTAGCATTCTCCCATCACCCAGAATGATGCCGCAGTACAAGGACAAAATGATTGACTTCAACAATTGGCTAAGCTTCTGGTGCCATTCTAAAGGGATCCAGTATCTGTCTGCCTGGGATGACATGGTCGACAGACCATGATGCTTTGCCACAGATGGCCTGCACCTGTCACCCCTGGGATTCTGGAGAGTGGCTAAGGTTCCTGCCTCCCCTATAGTGCCTTTTTTAGCAAGGTTCAAATGGCAAATTCACCACTGTAACAGGAACAGGCAAGCAAAAACTGAGGGTGATGCTACTCAATGCTAGAAGTCTAAATCTCAAAATGCACTCACTCAAGGCACTCCTTAAAATGGAGAACATCGATATCTGTGCAGTGACTGAGACCTGGTTCAAGGCTCCAGAGAGCACCCCTGCACTACCAGGCTATAACTCATACCACACTTTTCGGCCATGTAACCTGGACCGGAACACCAAAGGCAGAGGTGTGTCCATATTCATTAAGGATATCCACACCTCCAGACTAGTTGCTCAGCATAATGCAGCTGAGGTTATCCAAGTGCAACTAACTCTGGGCAAAACTGCAATCTAAATTGTAGCTTGCTACAGATCACCCACCATGCCCCAGGATTCCCACTCCTCTTTTCTTGATGTACTGGAAAATATTAGGGTTCAACCAAACACCCTAATAATGGGTGATTTCAACTACCCCACCATTTACTGGGAAAACTACTCATGTACCAACTCCTTCGCTCAACGCTTTCTGGAATTCATAAACTCCAATGCCCTGGATCAACTTATCCACACCCCCACCAGGGGCAACAATATCCTAGATCTAGTCTTCACCAACATGAGTGACCGGTGTTCCACACCTGAAGTCAACGCCTCATTGGTCCAATCCGACCATAAGCTAATTACCCTAGATATCCACATCTTGCCCCCACCCCCCATTAAGGAAACCATGGTAAAAAATTTCTCCAAAGCCAACTTCATGCTTCTTAAGACAGAAAAGGTGAACTTCATGGCACCCATGTAGATGGACAATGCAGTTACTAATACTGAATCCTACACAACTGCACTTTATAAGCACTTACAGAACCAAGACGCTATCCTCCAAAAAAGGAAGCCAATCCGGTGGTTCCCTGCCATAAACAAACTGTACAACAGAAGGAAGAAACTGTTGCAAAAGAGAGTAAAATCCCATGAGTGGAGGAGCTCCCTGGTCAGCCTCAGTAAGAAGCTGCAATCCCTGATAAAATCCTCCAAAGCTAGTTACGAAAACAAAATTGCCACTGATTCTAAAGACAACCACAAAGCATTCTATAGCTATGTCAAGAATCTCAATGGCAACACTCAGATCAGCTCTGAGTTACAGCACAATGGCACTAAATATACAGACTCAACTGATATTGCCAACATCCTGGCAGATAGGTTCAGTGCTAACTTTACCCACCTCTCACCCCCTAAAGAGCCCATCTCCGTACCGGAAGAATGCAAAGTTCCTGTAATCATGGCTGCACAGGTACAAAACCCCACTCTCTCCAAAGCCAAGAACACAGCATCCATGGGACCAGACAACATCCCATGCTGCGTTCTACATGAACTACAGAACGAACTGGCACCTCACCTAAGTACCATGTTCAGTCATAGCCTCACCTCAGGCTTTGTGCCTGCTGAATGGCGCACAGTGATGGTTATCCCACTCTACAAGGGGGGAGCCACCACAGACCCCAGGAACTACAACCCCATTAGCCTGACGAGCCTGGTCTGCAAGGCCATGGAACGTATCATCATGGAACTTATAAACAAAGACATTGGTAATCTCCAAACTCTGGACCCCACCCAGTTTGGGTTTGTAAAAGGCAGATCATGTCTCTTAAACCTGACAGACTTCTTTGAAGCAGTCACCAAAGCCGTAGACAAGGATAAGGTGGTTCACACAGCCTATCTAGATCTTGCCAAGGCTTTTGACACCATCCCCCACTGGAATTATAGATACACCCACTAAACTAGGTATAAATCCCTATGTCACAAGATGGGTTGCCAACTGGCTCACTGACAGAACCCACACTGTGAAAGTAGCAGACTCCAAATCTGACTTCAAACCAGTGACAAGTGGAGTACCACAGCATTCAGTCCTGGGTCCTCTCCTGTTTGGTATCTACTTCTCTGAAGTACAGGCTAACACAGATAACTGCAAACTAGGAGCCATAATCGAAACTCCTAATGATGTGGACATCCTACAAAAGGGCCTCACTGAGACAGATGCCTGGTGTTAAAGCCATGGCCTCAAGCTCAATGCCAAAAAGTGCATTGTCATCCCCTTTGGTAAAAACTCTGTACCCATGAACTACAACATAGGCGGTAGTATACTTAACACCGAAAGTGTGATAAGAGACCTTGGGATACAGGTGGACAGTAGTCTCTCCTTTGATAATCACATCACCACAGTAGTCAGGAAATCCTTCTACGTGGCACACCTCATCACAAAAGGTTTCTCATCCAGAAAAAAAAGAGGTCATTGTTCCCCTCTACTCATCACTCATTAGACCCATTATAGAGTATAACACCCCTTTTGGTATGTACCTCACAAGACAGCTACAACAACTGGAAAGGCCGCAGAAATACCTCACAAACAGGATTACTGGCCTCAAACAGATGCCCTATGCAGACCGTCTCAAAAAACTCCAGCTTTACTCTGTCGCATATCACCTACTCAGAGGTGATCTCTGCCTAACTTACAAAGCTATGTAAAACCCAGTGCTGTTGGACATGCTCCACTTAAAGAAATCCCAATCCCTCCAAGCTACATGCTCTAGGGACCTAAACCTTGTCACCACAATAAACAGAACATGCCGAAGGGATAGATTCCTGTCCCAGAGACTTCCCATACTCTGGAATAAACTACTTATCTATATCAAACAAAGCTCCTCATTAGCACTCTTCAAGAAAAATCTTGATGATTGGATGGGAAATAGGAAATTCACCCTGGGGATCACATCTATGGCTCTGCTCGACAGTGGCACAGGAAAATAATTTTCTTGGGTGGCAAAAGCCAGGGTACCTTTTTGGCTGGGCTTGTATAGGCCCCAGGGCCAATAGCTTAGTACCTACCTATGAACCTATGAACCCTTGTGACCAAACCACACCAACTATGAGTAAATCCAGCATTACCCACACCCAGCCATGTGTTATTGCTATAATACCTTCTCCTATTCCTAACCTGATGAACTTTCATCAAAATTTTGTAGTCCATATTTCACAGAGCAATAGGTCTCTGCTTTTTCATGGGTTCATAGGTACATATTAATCTAACGAACACAAGGACCCTTACAAGCCCAGCTAAGCTTCCTAACTGTATCCAGCAAGTTTTTTTGGTTCCCTAAACAATATTTAATGGGTATATTTTAGGTTCATAGGTTAATAGATTGGTACTAGGCTATCGGCCCTAGGGCCTATGCAAGCCTAGCCATAACAATTCCCTGGATATTTCTTCCCACAATATTTACTTCTCTGGACCCCCTGTCTAGCAGGGTGACTGACATGATCCCCAGGGTGAATTTCCTATCTCCCATCCAATCATCAAGGTTCCTTTTGAAGAGGGCCAATGAGGCACTCTGCCTGACATGTATAAGCAGTCTATTCCAAAGTATGGGGGGTCTCTGGGACAGGAACCTATCCCTCCAGCATGTTTTGTTCATTGTGATGACAAGGTTTAGATCCCTGGAGCGTGTGGCTTTGAGGGATTGCGATCTCTTTAAGTGGAGCATGTCCAACAGCTCAGGGTTTGACATGTCCTTGTATGTTAAGCAGAGAAGAGTATAGCTGGAGTTTTATTAGACGGTCAGCATATAGCATCTGCTTTAGACCTGTGATTCTTTTAGTGAGGTATTTCTGTGGCCTTTCCAGCAGTTGCAGATGTCTTGTGAGGTACATACCAAACAGGGCATTATACTCTATAATGGGTCTAATGAGGGATGAGTACAGTGGGACAATGATCTCCTTTTTTCTGGATGAAAAGCCCTTAGTGATGAGGTGTGCCACATAGAAGGATTTCCTGACTGTTGTGGTGATGTGGTTATCGAAAGTGAGACCACTGTCCACCTGTGTCCCTAAGTCTCTCATCACACTTTCGATGTTTAGTGTCCTGTCACCTATGTGGTAATTCATGGGTACATGTTTGTTTCCAAAGGGGATAACTATACATTTCTTGGCATTAAGCTTGAGCCCATGGCTCTGACACCAGACATCTGTTTCTGTAAGGCCCTTTTGTAGAATATCCACATCATTTGGGGATTCAATAATGGCTCCCAGTTTGCAGTCATCTGCGAACTTTGTTAGCCAGTGTCCCTTAGTGTTGGCCTGTACTTCAGAGAAGTAGATGCCAAACAAGAGTGGTCCCAGGACTGAACCCTGAGGTACTCCACTTGTCACTTGTCTGGAACTGGATTTGGAGTCGGCTACTTTTACAGTCTGGGTTCTGTCAGCAAGCCAGTTGGCAACCCATCGAGTGATGTAGGGATTTATGCCCAGCTTAGTAAATTTATCTATGATTCCAGAGTGGGGGATGGTGTCAAAGGCCTTGGTGAGGTCCAGATAGGCTGTATGGACCACCTTACCCTCATCCACAGCTCTGGAGACTGATTCAAAGAAGTGAATCAGATTCAGGAGACAAGATCGGCCCTTCACAAACCCAAACTGGGTAGGGTCCAGTGTTTGAAGGTTGCCAATGTCTTTGTTTATAAGTTCCATGATAATATGTTCCATGCCCTTGCAAATCAGGCTTGTCAGACTGATGGGATGGTAGTTCCCGGGATCCAAGGCAGATCCTTCCTTGTGGAGTGGAATAATTGTAGCTGTTCACCACTCAGTGGGCACGAAGCCTGAGGTGAGGCTATGATTAAACATGACACTTAGGTGAGGTGCCAGTTCATTTTGTAGTTCATGTAGTACACAGCCTGGGATGTCATCTGGTCTCATGGATGCTGTATTCTTAGCTTTGGAAAATGCAGTTTCTACCTGTGGGGCCATGATTATCGGAATTTGGCAATCTTTTGGTATTGAGATGGGCCCTTTAGGGGGTGAGAGGGGGGGTGAAGTTGTCACTAAATCGATCTGACAGGATATTGGCAATATCCTTGGCATCAGTATATTTAATGCCATTCTGTTGTAGCTCAGAGCAGATCTGAGCATTGCCATTTAGATTCTTGACATAACTATAGAATGCCTTGTGGATCTTTGGAATCTTTGGCAATTTTATTTTCGTAACTAGCTTTTGAGGATTTTATGAGGCATCTCAGCTTCTTACTGAGCTGGTGAGGGAGTTTTTTGCATCCTGGGATTTTCCTCTTTTCTACAACAGTTTCTTCCTTCTGTTGTATAGTTTGTTTATAGCATGTTGTATAGTTTGTTTATAGCAGGGGACCACCAGATTGGCTTCCTTTTTTTGGAGTAGAGCATCTTGGTTCTATTTGGGATGGCACGATTCATACACGAGTGGATGTGCTCGTACAGTGCCTTAGAGTAGGATTCTGCAGTCGAACTTCCAGATCCCGTCTGCATGGGCATTGTGAAGTTTGTCACTTCTGACTTCAGTAGCATGAAGTTGGCTTTAGAGAAGTTTTTTAAGGAGGTTTCCTTACTGGAGGGTGAGTGTGGGACGTGGATGTCAAAGGTGATTTACTTATGGCCAGACCTGACCAATGAGGGGGTGACCACTGGTGTGGAGCATCTATCTCCTATGTTTGTAATGACCAGGTCTAGGATATTGGAGCCCCTGGTGGGACAATTTTAATGATTAAATGTAAGTTAGAGCATGATTGGCTAAGCATTTGTAGGCTGCCTCTGTCCATTAGAGACATAGGTGTCAGACCATGAATACATTTTAAATTTTCCATCCACTAGTCCAGTTAATGCTTGAATATGGTTAGGGAAGAGGTCTGATTCACCTAGATGGGAAGCCTGTTCCAGAGAAGGGGTGTTCTCTGAGAGACATTCCTGTCCCTCCAACAAGTCCTATTTATGTTGCAGGCAAAGTTTACGTCTCTGGATTGGGTAATTCTGATGCTATTTGTTCTGCTGATATGCAAAAGGTCCATCAGAGTGGCATCCAACAATGCCTTATATGCCTGGCACAGATCACTGCTCAACAATCTGTAGGAGACAGAGTATAGTGATAAGACTCTGAGGAGATTCTCATAGGACTTGCTATTTATGCCCGGTATTCTTTTTGTGAGGAACCTGTGTGAACATTGCAGTTGTTGCATGCGTCTGGTCAAGTACATACTGAAGGAGACATTGCGCTCAATGATGAGTCTGATGCTGGCCAAATACAATGGAATGATGATTTCCTTGGAGCTCAGTGCCATCCCCTTGTTTATAAGTTGAATAACATGGAATGATTTTCTTACTACCTTACTAACGTATTGTTTGAAAGCCAGGTTACTGTCTACATATGTCACCAAATCCCTGAATCTGGGTCTGCTTTTACAGATGCGTTGTCAATGAGCTAGTTTCCTGGGGTAGCCAACTTTCCAAATGGTACTATTGGGCATTTCTTGACAGTGGATTTTAACCATGGTTCTAGCACCAGTTATTTTTCCTGACTTAGTCCTTCCTGGAGAATGTCAATGCCTTAGGGTATGTCCGCTCATAGTCTGCAATCATCAGTAAACATGGTCAGCCAGACACTAAATGACTTCTGAGAAGTAGATGCCAATATGGAGCAGATCCTGCACAGAACAGTGAAGGACTCCACTAGTGACTGGTCTCTTTGTGGTGGTGGACTTCCCTATCCTAACTTCTTGGACTCTGTCTGAGAACCAGCTGTCTATCTAATGCATACCATCATACCTCTCAACCTGGAAACATCAAAAATCTAGACAAGGCCCATGAAAAATAGGTACAAATCTCTACACTGATTAACATCTAATTTGCATACAAAATTACGTAACCCCACCCACTCCGATGGAATTGTGAGATACCAACTTTCAAACGCAAACCGAAGAACAGACAACCAAAATATGGCACCAGAGTCCCCCTGCAGCCATTCCAATGTCTCATCGCCTGGCTATTTCACCCCATTTACCATAAACACTAATGTATGCATACTGCTTTACTTCTACAATGATTATTTGGATTTTATTTTTACATTTTACAGCACAACGATGCAGAAACACTAATAGACATCATCTGGTAAACAAAGCAATATTGTCTTACAATGAAAATAGGCTTGGCATTAAAACTTCTCTGCCCTTAAAACTCACATTCATTGAAACAGCACTGAAGAACACATGACTAAGAGTTCTACACTATACACCCTCAGATACTAAAGTTCGGAACAAAAATGATTTGCAAATGAATGACACAAATATTCAGCCTATCACTAACCACCAAGACACAGCCTTACTGCTTCATACAGTTACAAATTTAATACAAGATGTCAAATCTTCTTACAGCTCAAACAGAGAAAGCAGCTGCCTTAAATGTGGTGCTTCCTAGATAGGAATGTGGCCTTCCCATTATCTCATTAATTTCATTGCTTTCAGCTCAAAACGTTACTCCTTTGCAAACAATTGAAAGATACTGAGATTCATTAAACTGGGCAGTCTGAGACGCACACGACTGTAATACTTAAAGGAAAGGCATCTTAATTCCATTAACAGCCAGAGCTACTATTTTCCAGGCTAACATTTTTGCTAAAAAAGATACTGCCCACCACTTAACAACAAGCTGCTTGTCAGACAAGAAGCTCTCAGCTGGGAACTGTTGCACTTCCACTCTGCCTAACAGTGCATTCACAAAAATTTAATCAGCATACTGAAATAATAAATATAGAAAATAAATGCACAGGCTAATAAACAAACTGCTCAAGTCATACTTACACACACACCACTTTCCTTATTTGAGTCTTGCTACCCTGAAATGAGTTCTGCTGCCTGCCATTTCTGCTTGCAATTTTGTCATTATCCTCTGCCGTTCCTGCTTGCAAACAAGTTCCTCTGCCATTCTGCTTGCAAACAAGTGCTGCTGTTTCCCCATTCCCGCTCACAATTCTGCCATTATCCTTGCAGCCAGGCCAGCCAGAAATTATGACATGAGCTCCTTTAGCTCAATCCAGACTGGCTGGTAGTGCTGACGGAGCTGACGTCATCGCGCACGTGATGACGTCAGCTCCGACAGTGTGAAAATTGAAAAAACAAAAAAAAAAACGAAGCAAAAAAATCGGAAATGAAGGGGTGCCACTCGGGAATTGTGGCAGCCCTTCATTTAGACCCCACAACTTGGTAAAACCGAGTAATTCGGTATGGTTGTGAGGTATGCATACCATAGACGTTTATGACTAATCCTGTGAGTTTTATTTACAATAACCAAGTAGGATATTGTGTCAAATGCCTTGGCCAGATCAAGGTAGGCAGCATGTACTACTTTGCCCTCATCCATTTACTTGGTGACCTTCTCAAAGAAGTCTACTAGACTGAGTAGGCATGAGCTTTTCTTGATGAAATCAAACTGAGTTGAATTCAGTGTCTGAAGGTTTCCTACATCATTATTTATTATTTCCACATTTAATTATTTCCAATGCTTTGCATGTATGACTAGTCAGATGTATGGGTCTGCAGTTTCTGGCATCCGTAGATGCCCCCCCCCCCCTTGTGCAGAGGGATGACCATTGCAGTTCTCCAGTCATGCATCATGAAGCCTGACTGGAGACTATGGCTAAAAAGTAGTTGCAGTTGTCCTGGTAGGTCATGTTTCATGCTATTTAGAAGGCATCCTGTGATATTATTGGGATCCACTGATGCAGTGTTCTTGGACTTAGGACCTATTTCCTAGTAATAGCTAGGGGGTTATCTTTGATAATATTTTTTGAGGTGTGTCAGGGTGTAAAACTGGAGCTGAATTTGTCAGACAGTACATTTTCTACATCTTCTGGCTCCATGCTGGTGGCTCCATTTTCTATTAGTTCTGCACATTGTTTTACACTGTCTTTGAGGTTGCAGACATAGCTAAAGAAAGCCTTATGCTTGTTCTTGTCTGTGTCCTGGGAGAGTATTCTTACTTCAAACTTGGTTTTATAGATTAGATTGATGAGGGAGTTTTTATCCTGTTAGACACTGCGTTTCCTAACTTACACCATGTTTTTCATCCTTTTGTTGTACAACCTATTTATGTTAGGATTCCACAAGGGTGGATTGTCTTTTGAATTTGTTCAGAGCTTACTCCTGGTGGCCACAGCTACCTTAATGCTTCTATTAACATGACTGTACATAGTTTCTATGACAGTTCTACGTAGGTAGCTATGTTCTTAGGATTTGGTGGAGCTTGACATTTTGCCATATTATCACTTATTGTACAGGAAGTTTGCCTTAGAATATTTCCTAACTGCTACTGGGTTAGCTAGGGTCATGACTTTTATATTTGTTTCAAATAAGATGGCTGTATGTTCTGATCTTACCAGAGAGGAAATTATACTAGGAGGATGCAGCATTATTCCATGTTTGTGACGACCAGATCCAGTATGTGTGCACCCATAGTAGAAGCATGGATTCTTTGATCCAGTGTGTTTTGGTTAGCAAAGTTGAAGAACCTCTAGGCCTACACATTAAGGATCCTGTATGAATCCCAGTTTAAAGTGAGGTAGTTAAATGTGTGCATTAATATGGTATTGGGTTGAATGGTGAGTGTCTCCAATACATCTGAGTTATGGGTCGCCTGGGTCATAGATGTGGATCTGTACCTTGTAAGGATACAGTGTGGGACTTTGCCTAAAGTATGCTGGACATGGAGAAACTCAAGTGCATCATCCTGTTTGAACCACAGTGAGGTGAGCTTGTTTTTAATGTAGATTGAGAGACTTCCTGCTTTAGTCCCTGCCTGTGCTGTAGCTGACCTGTGTGGAAAGCATTTAGCCCTGCACTGCCAGGGTGTTCTTTATGGCTTTAAGCATTGTCTCAGAAACTGCACATATGTCTATTCTCTCCAGAGTGAGAAGATCTTGGAGAGAGTGGAGTTTCCTGTCACGACTCCTGTCCTTGAGCGGTAATGCCTTTAGATTTCATTTGATTGGTTTTGCTATGTCAGAAGGTTTGTCAGTTTGGCATTGCCTAGAAAAGGCACTATTGGGGAGGATAATGTTTTAACTAACATTCAAAAGCACAGAGGGGGCATGTGCAGACTATCCTTGGCAAGCAACATGGTCTGTCAACCATGTCCCCCCATGTTGACAGATATTACATTCCCTTGGAATGACACCAGATGCTAAGCCAACTATGAAAGTAAATCATCTTCTGTTCATATTGTGGCATCATCCTTGGTGCTCAATGCTAGGATCATATCAGCCTAGGACACAAAGTCAGACAGCTACATAATGTCTCTGTTTGTATAGTCCAGGGAGGTACGTCTCAGATTGTTAACACCCATGAGGATTATAACAGAGTCATGCCTGTACTTGGAGTTGTGACCTTACTGCATGAGTGATATAACAGATCCAAGCCCCTGAAAGGCAGCTGACCATGACCCTCTCTTTGCCTAGCTTGGTGAGTGGGCTGTCTGTGTGCGACTCACTATGGAGTCTCCTTTGACCGCAATATTGGGTTGTGTAGTGGTATGATTTCTGGACTTAGAGTTTGAGACATCATGGATTGTGGCAGTATGTGTTTTATTGGGTGTTTTCATTGAGAGCTCTTATTGCTGAGGACTTTTTTTGTGAGCAGTGAATGGGAGATTTTTGTGGTTTTGAGAGATTACAGTTAAAAGTCTCAGCATATGTGGGTCTATGTGACTGGAATGTACTATGCAAAGTGGGTAATGTGTGTGTGTGTGCTACTGACAATCTGTTTGGTAGTGCAAGTACTTGTTGGCAAGGGTATGCCTCCAATTATATTGTGTATCTACATATTTCACATATCTTATTCATGTGTTTGAGGATTAGGTAATTGTCACTGAACATGAAGCAATTGCTGCATTGCCTCATGATGCACATGTTCACTAAGCTAGCTGCGAAGATAGCAGGGAAGTCCATGTCCATGGCTTTGGATTCTAGTTGCTTATTCTACAGGGGGATAGTACAAGAGAGGTTGACACCTGATTTTCTTGGTTGCTGTAGAACTGAAAATACTATCAAGACTGCTTAAAGCTGTATATGGTGAAATTCAAGGGGTCAGAACACACAGTATCCACTCAGTGCACAAAGTAGCCACTCAGTGCACAGTCAGGGATTTAGGAAATTAGAGAAGTAGTTTTATAGGAAAAATTTAAAACTCTGTATGTCTACATCTATACAGAGCACTGCTAAAATCAGGTACATGGAACTAAGCTTCATGCAAATATGATGCCTTTATAGAGGCTTAAAGGAACCAATAAAAGAATAAAGTGGCACCTGGCCCATCAAACGTAGTACGACCAAAGGTCCCCTATATGATTTACAGTGCATAAGTCATATAAGCTATCCACAGTTGTCACCAGAGAGCAATACTAACCCTTCCAGGCTTCTAATCACAAACTGAACTTGAAGTGCAGGAACACAACCAGCTTAAGCAATGAAACAACCCACAGTGCAATAATTCATCTAACTTAACAGTAATCTAACCAGGAGACACACTGAGAAGGCAGGAATGCAGAAAAAAAACAGTTTAAAATTCTGTGGTAAAATATAGCATTCTAGAAATGATTTAGGGTGTAAAACTTAACAATTAATACACAGAAATAGCAGCAATTCAAATCAACTTGAAAAAGTGCAATTTAGTGATGCAAGTATTTATCTAGTGAAGGATGGCAAAAGATCCAAGCAGAATTCTCTGTACTCAATGTCATGGTCGCCAAACATGTTTTACCCTGGAGAAATGAGGCAAGCTTTGCTCAAACATGATACCTTTATAGAAGCTCAAACTAACAGTAAAACAGAAAAATGGTCCCAGGCCAATCAAAAATAGCACAAGCAAAGGTTCCTTAAGCACTTTACAACACAGACGTAGACTAGTTTACTGCCAGCTACCACCAGAAAGCTGTATTAACCCTTCAAAGCTCCTAATCACAAACTAAACTTGAAGTGCAGGAAAATAACAACTATAAATAATGCCACAACCTACAAGTGCAGCAATTTATCTAACTAAACAGTAATCCAACCAGCATAAACAGTGAGAAGGCAGGAGTGCAGAAAAAAAGTATAAAATGCAGTAGTAAAAATACAGCATTCTAAAGGATTTAGTGTAAAACATAACAATTTATGCACAAAAATAATAAATAATGCACAGAAATAACACTGGTAATTAAAACCAATTTGAAAAAAAATGCAATTTAGCAATGCAAGCTATTTATCCTGTGAATGATGGCAAAAGACTCATTCAGAATTCTCTGCACTCAATGGTATGGTCAACAAATGTATTTAGCCCTGCAGAAAAGAGTCAAGCTTTATGCAAATGTGATGTTTTTATAGATTATAAAAACAACAAGAAAAACAATAATGTGGCCCCTGGCCAATCAAAATTAGCACAATCAAAGGTTTCTTAAGTGATTTACAGCACAAATCAACTACTCTGCTCGCAACTGCCACCAGAGAGCAGTACCAACTCTTTCAGGCTCCTAATCATAAATTGAATATGAAGTGCAGGAAAATAACCATCATAAATACTGAAACAACCTACAGTGCAGTAATTTATCTAACTAAACAGTAATCCAACCTGCAAACACAGCAAGAAGGCAGAAGTGCATCAAAAAACAGTTGTTAAAAATGCGGTGATAAAAATATAACAGTCTAAAATAATTTAAAAGTTTAAACACTTGACAATTTATGCACATAAATACTAAATATTGCTCAGAAATACTGTTGATAATTGAAATCAACTTGAAAAAAGTATAATTTGGTAATATAAGGTATTTATCCAGTGAAGGATGGTACTAGATTCCCTCATAATTCTCTACACTCATTGGTATGGTCACCAAGCATGTTTTAGCCCTGCAGAAAAGAGCCATGCTTCAGACAAATATGATGCCTTTATAGAGGCTCAAATCCACCAGGAAAACAGTAAAATGACCCCTGACCAACCTAAATTAGCAGAATCAAAGGTTCCCAAAGTGATTTATAGGACAGGAGATAACTAGGCTAGTCTTAGCTGCCACCAGAGAGCAGTACTTACCCTTCAAGGCTCCTTGTCACAAACTAAATGTGAAGTGCAGGTAAATAACTAACTTAAACAGTAAAAAACCCATAGTGCAGCAATTTTTTAAATAAAACAATACTCCAACCAACAGACGCAGCAAAAAGGCAGAAGTGCAGAAAAAAAGAAAAAACAGTCTCAAATTCAGTGGTAAAAATACAACAGTTCAAAATTATTTAGAATGTAAAACTTAGCTATTAATACGCATAATTAATAAATAATGCACAAAAATAACAGTGGCAATTAAAGTGACTTGAAGAAAGTGCAATTTAGTAATGCAAAGTACTTATCAAATGAAGGTTGGTACTAGATTCTGTTAAAATTCTTTTTAATCAATGGTGTGGTCACCACATGTTTTAGACCTGCAGAAATGTTATCACCCTTTTTCCATAAAACCTTTATGTCACTATGGACTATGTGATCATTATGAATCCCTAAAGTGACCTATTTATGCAAGACAAAGCAAAACACATTTTTGTGTATCATCTGTAGAGATATAAAAACCATAACTGAGTCCATCTTTCCATAGAGTTGTCCTTATCTCTGTCCTAATACCATTTTAAGCTCACATAACTCAATTTTCTTGTCAATAAATTTTAGAAATCCACGTCTCTCTTTTCTAAATGCCAGTATCTAAGCTCTTCACTTTTTTGCATTCATATAACTTCCCCATACATTTTGTTGCAATAGTCATAATATTTTGTCATCAAACTATGAATTGTATTTTCACACTTCATCATCCACCTAGAAAAGGTAATAACTCTTCTTTTTACTTTTAAAAATATACGTCTATACAGCAACATCTGCACTTTTTATTTTTCATAAATTTTGAAAAATGAATTGCAGATTTGCAGATGTCTGTGCTGAATGTTTTGTGCCTTGTAGAAAATCTAAGTGTGATCAGTGCACATAAATTTTGTAGACTATTAACCTTTTAAACTTTGCGCAATATATTAAAATAACTTGTCTATATAATAGACACATACAATAATGTAGAGTTTGCAGAGTTTACTGTCTCAGATTTGCTTTTCATACAATACAGATGATGATCTCCAATGCTCAAAGCTAACAAGAAATCACATTTAACATCATTCAGTTTTAGTGTCCTTTTATGCACTTTTTATGAAAGCAGTCTTTTGATGATGTAATGCAATTTGTTGGGAACTTCCAAAGTCAGTACTTTGGTATTTCTGATGTCATACAGTTTGCTGTTAAGTTACTTTGTGGTCTGTTTCAAGGTGAATTATGTGAAAGTTCAGTAAGTCGTCCTTGCCTTCAACCCAGTTTCTTCCTTGCACCTGCATCTCAGGAATTCCTTATCTGTAATCCTTGAAGTTTATACCAGACTGTTGCACACAACTG
Source organism: Protopterus annectens (assembly GCF_019279795.1). NCBI lineage: Eukaryota > Metazoa > Chordata > Ceratodontiformes > Protopteridae > Protopterus > Protopterus annectens. The sequence continues at coordinate 621,881,905 of NC_056732.1, read as the reverse complement.
AATGCCTTTTTTAAGGAGTTATCCTTATCAGCATTTTTCTCACGCTGTACCAGACCATGAACATTCATGTTACATTACAGATGAATGCCATTTTTTTCATTGCTTCTCAGCTAAGAACAGTTTCATTCTTTAATATATGTATGCTAGCAAACAGAAATGTATGCATCTAACTGACTATATTATCCTACATATATTCTAGCAGTCAAAAGTGTATGCATCTAACTAACAAACAGGTATACATGCACTATTATTTTCAGTACACACATACACACACAAACACACACACATATATATATATATATATATATATATATATATATATATATATATATATATTTATATATATATATATATATATATATTCTATTGAACAGAAATATCGATGTCGAAGTATATCTAACAGTTTTCCCTTTTTTGTTTTAAAATACAAAACAGTCTACATCAGTATATACTTTTTGTTTCTGTCATAAAACACATTGGGAAACAAAAGCTTTAGTTTTCTTTTGAAACAGTAAGTTAAAACACAGTTTTATATGGTTAACACAATTATAACAATCACAACTACTGTAATTGCATGAATTATTCAATTTAGCAACTTTTTCTTTTGAAGACCATTTTGTAAAAATGTTTTACCATTTATGAGCTGAATTTTGCAATTGCTGAATATGACTTTATATAGTGATGCGCTATACAGTGATGCATTGAGAATGCATGTGGATATTACTACAAAGGCACTGCAGCCTTGTTTTTCAAAATAAACACATACGTCATAAATTTCAAGCTTTGACTTATTATACATACAAATGAACTGAAGAACAATTTTTATGAACAGTTTAAAAATTGATGGCAAAATTGTCCATTTACACAGATAGAAAACATGGTTTATACACTGAAGAATGCCGTTTACCTATTAAACTGTTTACTATACAGCATACGCGTGCTTGTGCAGAATGTTTTTGCATTTGTACATACGTGGGCTATAATGAACACTCAGTCCAGTTTACAAACTTAATTTTAGGTTCATAGGTAGGTATTAGGCTATTGGCCCTAGGGCCTATATAAGCCTAGCCAAAATGGTACCCTGGCTTTCGCCACCCAAGAAATTTTTTTCCTGTGCCCCTGTCAAGCAGAGCCACAGAAATTATCCCTGGGGTGAATTTCCTATTTCCCATCCAATCATCAAGATTTTTCTTGAAGAGTGCTAATGAGGAGTTCTGTTTGACATAAATAGGTAGTCTGTTCCAGAGTATGGGAAGTCTCTGGGACAGGAATCTATCCATCCAGCATTTTCTGAAGCCTGCTAATTAAACATTACTGTAACATTAAAATGTAGTCCTGGTATTTTTGTTTTACTACCTTACATGTTTATGGTACAATACTTACTTAATGACAATAAAAAGACATTGTTGTCTTTTAATAATTACTGAATTATTAACACAGACCAATATGTTTTTTTTGTACCTTTGTTTTAGTTCTTTCTGCAGTACTGTTTATGCACTGTAAAATTAGGTATCTGTGACATTCCTTTGTTGTTGGCAAGGGCCTTGCATAATTTATTTGAACTGCATACTATGTCCCATTTACTGGCTGTACTTGGTGTAACTGAGTTTTTTTTCTATTAGTATTTACCTGCATACAGATTATTAATGACAGGCATGCACGATTGTGGCGTTTTATTGCAATTACCAAATAGGGTTTCTGCAGACTCTCTTGCTTGTTGCTTAGTGCTGCACATGGATACTTAACAATTATGTTTTAGTAGCAATAATGTTTTAGAAAAATGCAAGCTACCTGGTCTAGCAACCAGTCTTGTTTTCCTAACATTTCTTGTAACTACCCATTCCAGCCCGGGAAGATTCAAGCTCACATAAAACAAAATTCTTTGCTTTTTTTCCTTTCTGTGCATTTCAGACTTTGTAGAGCACAGTACATCCCTTATCCCCTTCAGCACTTTCTTTACCTTCAGTCATTTGTTAATACACTTGTAACTAGATATTAGAATGCAGTTGTAAAACACTTACAATTATAATAAGTATTTGTAATTTGCATAACTATGCATAAATTAAAAAAAATAGATATTGGCTTAACTAACACATGCTTTAAACAGATATATTTACATTATTTACATTTCCTGTTGTCTGCCTTTTGTTCTTGTGCATTTTAAACAGCTGCACTTTAGGTGAAAAGAAAATACAAGCATGTCAGTCTTGTGACTAGATTTCTACTGCTTTTAAGTACTCTCACTTGATTTCTATGTACTAGAGCTGTTCTGTTATTTGAACTGGAGATTTTGAAATTATTTGACAGCTTAGCTATGAGAGGCTGCCCCTGCATGTATGCTATGAGCATACCTCCCAACTGTACTGAATTACTTGTTTTTTACCGAGTTTTGGGGTCCAAATAATGGGGTGCCACAATTCCCGAGTGGCACCCCTTCATTTCCGATTTTTTTCCAGCTTTTGTTTTTGAAATTTGTTTTGCACTTTTAAGCTGACGTCATCACGTGTGTGATGATGTCAGCTCCATCATCCTGTCGGAATTGTGCTTAAGGGCTCACATCCACACACTTCTGCCTGTTTGAATGCAGGCACAAGGAAACAACTGTGGCACGAGAATGGATTTAGGGACTGCATGGATCTATCTGCAAGTTTCTGCATGGAAATGAGAACGAGGAGTTAGGGAAGAAACAACTGCTGCGAGCTGCACGGTGAATGTAAAGGTACTGTTTTCAGTGTTTGTGTGTCTATATATGTGTTTGGGGTGTAGGATAGGGAGAAACAAGTATTTGTGTGTATGTATGTATGTGTATGTTTGCATGTTCACCTCTCTTCCAGCTGCAGTGTTTGTATCTTCGGTAAATAAACTCTGAACATATCAGCAAAAGTAACAAAATCATTCACAATACAATGAAATTAATATTCATATTTGGCCAAAAAGTGAGCTACTGTATACAAAATGCATTAGCAGTCTTTGAACTGAGTTCACTAAAACAACCCATTAAGTATTATTATATAAGATCTCAAATCAGTTGTCATCTGCAAATAGATGTTACATACTAAAAACAAATACTGCAGTAATCTTATGTATTACAGAGGTACATACATCAAATGAGCTAGTCATATTTATGCTTTACTGACTGGTAATTTTCATGACTTCATCCTTAGTTTTGTCCACTAACTCCTCTGGGGCGAAGTGGATGACATCCAGGCTGATCTTCCAGCGATCAGCTGTTTGTGTGATCTCCAAGATGCCACTACTCAGATGGCAGCTCAGGCCTCGACTGTACAATGCAGGGTCAATAGGGGCTGAAGCAGCAGGTGGTGGGGTAAGAGTAGCCCCAGCGGCTACTGGCAGTGGGCTTCGGGATTTCACCAAGGGATCAGCTGATACACCAACAGTGGAATGCAGGTATCCCAGCCAGGTAGTGCAGGGCCATGCTTGCGTTATTTCTGGCTAGGTATTTGTATGTATTTCTATTCATAGAAGCTGCGCAAGGAGTCTGGAATGCTGCCAAGTGCCGACCAAGAGTCATTGATTAAAGCCTGTCAAGGTCTCCAAGTTCCAACTGCTGTCTGGGACCTATCAATGGGTACAGCTGTCACTCTGACCGCACTGCTCAGCTGAGGGGCTATTGTACGAAAACTTGTCACACTCACATTTGCAGTGTGTCATAGGCTTCAAGCCTGATGCTCATGCTGGAGGGTTGTCATTTTTTCAAAAGCTCCAAATGGGATTATTATTTTTGGCAATTTAAGATTTGGCAGGATGGACTATAACCACAACCAGTGCAAAGTGATGGACTTTACATTTTTGTAACAAAAAAAATAAAAACTCGTTCTTGTAGAAATTAAGTTGTTTCTGTCATTTCATGTAAAATTAAATTATTTCATACCCAAAGTAACCATTTTATGCAATTATAAGAGTAAACTTGAGAAAATGTTTGATCTAAAATGTCAAGATTTTTGCAGATATTTGCAATTTGTCTCTGTTTTGACCGACAGGACACAATTAGAGGAGCAGGTGGTGATGTTAGCATGTTGCAGTTTTTTCTATTTGAAACAACTAAAAATTGAATTTCAATACATATTGTCCCTTTGTTTTGCTAGTAAGGCATGGCTTGCATTCTCAGTTGGTTATAATAACTTGCGTTTTATGGTTATTTTAAAACAAACCAGTTGCCCTTTTATACTTCCCACTTTCTATACTTTCTAACTGAATTATTTAGCTGTCATTAATTTGTGTTCTCTGAATCCATGCTTGTTTAAGAAATAACAAACACTAATACATATCACTGGAAGAGAGAAATCATCCAAGCCAGCTAGGCACATCTTCTCTTGTACAGGGTAAGTAATACAATCCTGTTTTGCTGTTTTCTGGAATGTTCCAGAAGAACTGATCTGCAATGTTGAGTGTAGAAATTCTCATTCCTGCATCGTATATCCATTCCCTGCTGTTTACTTTTAAGTATTACACTATGCTGAAAAGACAACAGCAGTAAATTAACCAAGTTAAATAAAACAGACTTCGAAGATGCTTACTTCTGGGATACTGATGGAATGGATTCTCTTTTACATTTTACTTACTCTAATGACCAGGAGTGCAACCTGAAATATGTGTTTTGTAACTGAAACTCACACTATTGCCCCCTTCCACACACCTAACATAAAAAGATCATGACCTTAGTTTATCCAAAACATTGACCCTATACTCAAAAAAATGATTTGCCTCTATACCCCTTTCAAAAAAGGCTTATAGAGGAATATCCATATTTTTAAATCTTTTTGTGATTAGACTTTAGTTATGATTAATGTGCATGTTCTGAATTCTGTGAGCCTAGTTCTTTCTAAGGTATGCTTATTACACATGTAATAAAATGAGCACACTGAGTATACCTGGCTATAACCTGGTAATAATCACCAGTCAGATACAGTAGTAACCCATGGAGGCTGCAGTCTTAGTGATGGGTCAGAAAACTGAGTTTGTGTGTGTACAATTTTCCAAATTTATACAAGCAATGTTTAAAATGTACAAGCAATGTTTAAAATGTGTCCCTGGTTTTTGTCCTTTTGCCCCCCACAAAAAAAAAAAAAAAAACTGAATTTGAAAAAATTGCAAGAAGCTGTGCAAGATGCCTGACTACTGTCATTCTATGTATGTGTAACATATATATATATATATATATATATATATATATATATATATATATATATATATATATATATATATATATATATATATATATATATATATATATATATATATATATATATATATATATACATATATATATATATATATATATATATATATGTATATATATATATATATATATATATATATATATATATATATATATTGTGTGTATATAATGTGTATGTGGAAGTAAACATTTATCAGGGAAAATTTCTGAATAGGGCAGTTTTCTCATTATTGGTTCATGCAGTTTTTCATTGCCTACTGGAAAAATGTTCAAACAATAAATTTAAAATGCAATTGTGTGTGTGGAAGTATATTTTTATGATATAAATGTTATGAATAGGGCAGGTTTGTCATTACTGGTTCATGCATTTTGTTTCATTGCCTACTGGAAAAATGTTTAAATAAATTTAAAATGCACTCTAACTTAACTCTAACAAGTGTGCTGTAATATACAAGGAATATAATTTAAGAAAGTCAGGCAGGTGCATCAAAGAATGCATGTATGTTTCCTGTTTTGTGTGCAAGGGGCCTATGATTTGAAAACAGCCCAAAGGTAATCTTTATCCACTACTGGCCAGATGCATTTTCTTTAGATGTGGTGTGGGTTTCAATGCTGTTTCAATGAATGTGAGTTTCAAGGGCAGAGAAGTTTTAATGCCAAGTCTATTTTCATTGTGAGACAGTATTGCTTTGTTTAGCAGATATCTATTAGCATTTGTGCATTGTGCTATAAAATGTAACAATAAAACTCCAAATAATCATTGTAGAAGTAAAGCAGTATGCACACATTAGTGTTTATTCTAAATGGGGTGAAATAGCCAAGTAATGGGACACTGGAATGGCTGCAGGGGGGGGACTCTGGTGCTATATTGTGGTTCTGTTCTTCAGTTTGCATTTGAAAGTTGGTATCCCACAATTCCATCAAAATGGGCGTGGTTATGTAATTATGTATGCAAATTTTATGTTAATCAGTGTACAGTTTTGTACCTATTTTTCAAGGGCCGTGTCCAGATTTTTGATGTTTCCAGGTTGAGAGGTATGGCTACGAGAACAGCATCATATGTTTTACATTACTGATTAACTGATGTGTCTTTCTTTAACTGAATGAAATGTACATTAAATCTTCCCTGTCTGGCTCACTATTGAAAAAAGTAATTGCAAATTTGCAGCTGTCTGTGCTGAATGTTGTGTGCCTTGTAGAAAATCAAAGTGTGAGCAGTGGACATAAACTTTGCAGACTATTAACCTTTTAAACTTGGTGCAGTACTATTAAAATAACTTGCCTGTATAACAGGTGACATGTACAATACTGTACAGTTTGCAGAGTTTACTGTCACAGATTTGCTTTTCATACAATATGGATGATGATCTCCAGTGCTCAGATCTAACAAGAAATCAGATCTAAATGCACCTACAAGAAAGAACTCCAACAATATAACCAATAGATACGGACTGCAGAAACACAAGCCACTCGACCAACGTGAAGTGAAATAGAACAATTTAATAATTTTTTGTAAGAAATCAGATCTAACATCATTCAATTTTGCTGTCCTTTTATACACTTTTTATGAAAGCAGTCTTTTGATGCTGATCTAATGCAGTTTGTTGGGAACTTCCAAAGTCAGTGCTTTGGTATTTCTGATGTCATACAGTTTGCTGTTAAGCTACTTTGTGTTCTGTTTCAAGGTGAATTACATGACAATTCAGTAAGTCGTCCTTGCCTTCAACCTGGTTCCTTCCTTGCACCTACATCTCAGGAATTCCTTATCTGTAATCCTTGAAGCTTGTACCAGACTGTTACACACAACTGAATGCCTCTTTTAAGGAGTTATCCTTATCAGCACTTTTCTCAGGCTGTACCAGACCTGGAACGTTCATGTTACATTACAGATGAATGTCATTTTTTCTTTCCTTCTCAGCTAAGAACAGTTTAATTCTTTAATATATGTATGCTAACAAACAGAATTGTATGCATCTAACTGACTATATTATCCTACACATATTCTAGCAGAAAGAAGTATATGCATCTAACTGGCAAACAGGTGTACATGCGCTATTGTCACTATTTTATATATATATATATATATATATATATATATATATATATATATATATATATATTCTATTAAACAGAAGTATATATGTCTAAATATATCTAAAAAATTTATATTTCTCTGCTTAGACAGTCTTGATTGTATGTTGCTACTATATATTCATATTTCTGAAGTAATGATTTATAAAATACGTATCCTTCCCATATCATTCCTTTTCATATAGTATATATTATTTTTTATATTTGTCTTTAAATGCTATCCACCAGTCAGTAAGGGACACATAAATATCTTTCATAGTTAAATCCTCTTTTCATAAAGTTTTTTCCTTGCTCTGCCAATGTTTCTCCTCTACTCATTTGGCTGATAATTATTTTAAGCCTTAACCTTCTACAAGACTCCCTTCTTCATCACCAGCTCTTTCCATGTAGCACAATGATCAGAAAAGTAAGTCAGTTGTTTGCCTCCTGATACTTTCTAAAACCTTTCAGAAAATAAGAAGTCTATTTCAGTCCAGCATTCCCCTCTGTAATACATGTATCCTTCATCCTGATCAAAATGCAAATCACCTGTCATTAAAATCCCCTTACCAATTATGACATCTTTGGTTATCTTGCCTTTTTTACATCTTATATTACAATTAAGTCAGAGCTACTACAACTATGTTTACTACTTTATATGCCCTCACATCCTCCACTATTCTATAGCTGTTTATGGTTTACCTTCAAAACATTGCGGCCCACATTGTTGAAGATGAAAATGTCAAGACCAAAACGTCTCTAAGTGCAGAATCACAAACTCCCAGACCATCATCTTTCCTCTCCAGGAAAGTAACCACTTGGCCGCCAATGAAAAAAACACCACAGGTAGGAATTCACATCCGTCAGATGGGGGATTTACCCCCCACTTAAATATACCAACTCCTAGTTCAGACAACAGAGGAGAAAGGGCAAAGTTTACCATGGTGGCTAAGGGGTTATTTTCCCAGAGAGGAAAGATGATGTTCTAGCAGTTCATGATTCTGCATTCATGACATCTTGGTCTTGTTGTTTTCAGCTTCGATGATGTGGGCTGTGATGTTTTAAAGGGAATCCTGTCTACATATTTTGGACTAGTATATAATGCAGTTATTGTAACTATAGTCTAACCATTGCATCTACCACTACCCTCTTACCTTCTGTAGTATCAAAAAAGTCTTTAATTTTGACTGCATGCTATCTGTAAAGGAAAGCAGTACCTGAACAGGTTTTAGTCGCAACTGTCCAAATAATGCCATCTCCTAGCAATTTGCCATGTTGGTCTCTTACACAATGAGAACACAGACTAGTGCCCATTAAAATTATAAAATCATATTTTTTAATTACTGCAATACTGTAATTATTCTATATTCAATGTTAATCCAGTTATCATTTATATATATAAAATAAAAAAGTAATCATTGCTTTTTACTTTACTTTTTCTAACTATACCTTTGACTGTTCTTTTTCATGTGTGGTCTCATCTACCAGTACTACCACTTTTTCTTCCCCTGTCTCCTCTATATCCCCAGTGATAACATTCCTCCTTCCATAATTTTTTTAAGGTCCTGTCTAGTGTCACTGCCCTCCTCTTTAAATTCTTATAAAACATTATTTAATGACTAACAGACATTTTCTTCCTCCTACTTGCCTTGTACACTAGTCTTGTTTTGTTTTCCTACCACAACAAAAGCCCTACAGATATCTTCCTTATGTTAGTCTATTTGAGTCTTTTCTTACTGCTTATCCATATATATTACAGGATAGTTTTTTTTGCCCCTGACAATCAACCCATAAGGCCTTCATTACCACATTTTATGCAATGCAATTTACATTTCTTAATTGTATGCCCTTTATTACCACATTTGTTGCATCTTTTAAGGGGCATACAGTTATCAAGTGGTCTAATTCCCAACAAAAAACATTGTCTTAGGCTGGCCTCCATAAAGTAAAAGCCCTCTAACATTACAACGCAAACACTAGGTAAGTGAATAATAGCATTCTGCATAATTTTCAGTATTACTCCCGCTTTCCATCTACCATTCCAAATACTACTGTCATCATAAATTTTTTACATCAAAAACAGACTGACATTATTTTTTGCTTCCATGTATTCAACAGTGATGCTTCTAAGTTGAAAACATTTTTTTTTTTTTTTTTTTTTTAACCAGTAATGCAAAACTGGAAATAACAGTCCTTATAAACTTCATAGTCCAGTTGTTTGTCAAACAGGCCTACAATCTCATTGGCCAGGATATGTGTTTCAAAATATATGCCAACAAAACTTTAATTTCCCAGGTGAATGATAGCATGTACATTAATAGGAACAAAGGTTAAAAGCTTAACAATGTAATACAACAGTTTATATCATCCATTTTTGTCCATTTCTGGTTCTGATATGAATTATAGGTTTAGTCAGCTGTGATTTTTTTTGGGGGTTCCTATCAGTTCGTCAAAACTTCAGCAGTTCAAACACCATATGTTCGAACTGTGAAGTCCGAAAACTGATTATCGGGAAAGAATTTGGTGGGCTATTTCTGTGGCTTTGCTATTTTCAGCACTGTGGTGGAAAGTTACAGGTCGGGTTCAGGTAAATGTGCGATTGTGCAGACATTAGGGATAGGGCATGGGTTAGGTGAGTTAGGGTTAGGGTGCGGGTGAGGTGGGTGTGCGATACTGACAGACTTTAGGGTTAGAGCAGGATAGTTGAGTTAGGCTTAGGGCGCGGGTTAGGTGAGTGTGTGATAGTGATGGACCTTAGGGTTAGGGTTTGGGTTAAGGTAAGTGGATAGCTAGTAGTGTATGAACAGTTTAGTGTAGGGTTAGATGTAGGATTTTAAGTGTATGTGTGTGGATTGCAGTTTTTTTGGTGTGCTTGTGTTGTGTGTGTGTGTTACTTGGAACAGCGATTTTCTAAGCCTTCGATGGTTTTGTACTTCAAGGTTAGAAGTTTGGACATATGGTGTTCAAATTGCCATTTTGTCGAAGTGATACAGACCCATTTTTTTTTAATCCTCAGATGCAACATGAGTTAGCTTTGGTTCAGTGACCTTCTCGCTCACTAAGTCACTCTGCTGCTTCCGTCCAAGCGCTTTGACCTGTCACAACATGTGCCTCATCATATAAGCCCAAACCATACCTGGTGGTTGTATTTTCTGATGGTACACCAACTGTTTTGGGAACTGCTTTATCATCAAATCATGCCAGGATTTTACTAACTCATCTGCTGGCTCCTCTGATATCATTGACACCAAAATTCTTCTTATAATCCTCTTGATTACAGTATGACAATTTCAACCATTTCACCATGTTTTATTTAAAGCAATCTCTTCCACACTGTGTGTAGCATAGTCTCCAACATGCCTTTTCTCTGTCACCTTGTACTCTCCTCTGCAAAGAGTAGGGATGCTTCATTAAGATATACATTCATTTTATACCAGAAAATCTTTAAATCAAGTATTTATACTCTCATTTTTTTTCTTTTATACTTAAATTATTTGCAAGCTATCAACACAAAAGAACTCTTCTAAATAACTCTATTTCTTTCACTGCTTTTTCTTTTATATTTACCTTCTAGCCCTTAATCTTTCTTCCATGAACATCTTATATCAGCCAAAGCATCTCTTCCTTTTCTAGTTATATAACAAATTCTCACATCTTTTTCCACATCACCAATATTGTCACAAGCAATACTTTATTTCCTTCATCTATATCACATTTCTTTACTTTATCATGCTTCCTATATAATATCATGTTCATATTTATAAATTTAAATCCTTCCCTTCATATTTATTTTTAAACTTTATTTTTGCAGTTCAAGAAACCATATTTTTATTGTTTCTTCTTTACTACAGTCATCACATCTTATTTCCTCTATCACTTTATATTTCATATTCTGTTTCACAGGTAACTTGCCTAATAAAATTCTCCACAAAATATCCTCTGCTTGATAAAAAATTTTATCTTTTCTCTTCTTTCTTTTACTGCATTTTTTTTTATTTTCTTTGAGTTCCTTCCATGGGTACACCACTTTTTTTTCAAAAATCATTTTATACAATCCCTCCATCAACCTCACATACTTGTAAGTTTCATAATTTCATGTCATTCTGGCATTCTTTTTCTTCTATCCATTTTTCTCTTTTATTTTGCTCATCTTTTCCCAGGTTTGTCTTCCCATACATTTTTATTCTTTTCATATAACATCTTTTCTATCACTTCTTTTTCTCTTTCTTTTACCTTTGTCATTAGCCAAAATAAATCTATGAAGGTTAAATGCACCACTAGATTTTTTTAATTCAAACCAACCTTTTCCTTTTGTTATAGATTATCGCTCATTTCACAATGTTCACCCTTCTGCCCAAAATGAAGCTAAAAAATGTAATAAATATTTTCCCATATGAGTAGAAAAACATATATTTCCCCTAAATATGCTATTTTCCTAATACATAAGTATCCGACATATATGTCTCTTTCTGAAATGATGAATACAAAAAAAAAACGCTTAACGTTTTTATTTGTTCAATTATCTCTCTCCAGTGACTTATAACACTTTCATACTCACCAAATATATTCCCAAAATCTTTACTTCCTTTCTTGTGAACTAGATTCCATTTATTTTTTATCGCGCCAAATCCATTATACTGCATTTTATTTAACTGCAGACCAGCTCTTTAACAGCTTTTCAATTCTTGGTACAACCTCACCTATCCATCCCCCTTTTTATTGGAACTAAATCATCTACATATGTCAGACATATTGGTAATATAACATTTCCTTCCATCCCCTATCTTGCCTGTCTCTTTTTATGCAGCCATAAATGCCTGTACTACTGCATGCATTACTAATATGAATAAGTACATACCCACTGGGCATCCCTGCTTTACTCATTTATCATAACTTGTACCCATGAATTTATTTTCATAACATTTCCTTATTTTTCTCCTATACTATATGTCTCTAAAATTTACCACATTACTTCAAGAGTCATTTTATCAAAGGCTTCAGCTATGCCACATGTTGTCAGTCTTTCTTTTTCCATATCATCTCTACTTCTTCTTTCACTATAATTAACATTTCTTTCACCTCTCTTCCTTTTATACCATAGAACCATTTCCCTACAACCTCATCCAATACTTTCTCCATCATTTTTGTAGCATTTTCATAACATAGTCAGTATTCCTTAGTTTCATAGACCTCCATTTTTATATCAGTTTTTTCATCCTGTTTCCATATAAATGTTATCACTCCAACAAGTGTATTTTTCTGTTGTACCTTTCTTCATCCATTCATTTAATATTTTTTTTAATTCTCTTTCATCTTTATTCATTGCATTATAATACTCATAGCTTATACCATCCAGTCCTGATAATGGTTAATTATTATGTTATTTTCTTACCTTCTCTATTTCTTTTATCATTGTGCCATTTCTATTTTTTTTAATTTTTCAGATTTTTTTCACTTTCCTTTCTTCTTGCCCATCCATTTTCCTATTCATAAATTTTCTTTACAAAATTCTCTACCACCTCCATAATATCTTCTTGATTTCAGTTTGTCTCATTTGTCACCTAAGATAGCGTCCATCCTTTCTTCTCTCAGCATCTCCCCTTTCTTTCCTTTCATAAAAAAGCTCTGCTTATATAAAATTGCTTTTACTTTTTCTACAATTCTTTTCATACATTTATCTTTCTATTTCCCCTATTTTGTCACTTCCTTGTTCTATTTCTGTAAAATGCCTTTATATTTTATCTTATTTTTTATTCTTCTTTAAACTTCTAAATATATTTTTATATTTCTGCTTATACATTATGCACCAGTGTGACAATTGTTTATACAATGCACTTATTGTTATATGATCTTTCCATAATATTTCTTTCTCTCTTATCATTTCTTCCTCCTTTCTAAACTCTATAGCTAATTTATCAGGTTTACTTCCTTTATTATTTCTGTTTCCCCTTTTGTAGCCCATACTATACTATGATCTAAAAAAATCTGACATCTGTATCCCTCATTATCTCTTTCATATCTTTAGAGTAAACTATATAATCAATTTCAGTCTTAAAATACCACATTTATCTGTCATTATCTCTTCTTTCCTACTTTTAAATCTCCACATTTTATTAATTCCCTTAACATCTTAACATCTTGTGCAATTTTCCATTTTCTTTCCTCAGGTTACAACAAAAATCTCCGACCATCGTTATTGGTATATTTACCAAAACAAAGCTTTTAATTTCTTCAAACATCTGTTTTTTCTCCATCAGATTAATATACACACAAACCCCTATTAATCTTATACATTTTGTTTCATTCTCATACCACATATTACTACCCTTCCCGATACTATTGTTGTCGTATTTAGAATTCTTATTTTTTTCAATTTTATAACAATTCTTATTCTAGAACATGCCTTATTTCCTACCAGGCAAAGAAGTTTACTTATCATACTGCCCGTATTCTATTCTTTTCCTTTTTCCTTCTGTGTTATCTCTGGTACCTAGGACGCAAAAAAAAATAAATTTTTATTTTTAAGCCATTCCTCTACCACCAAACCTCTTATATCATTTCTAATACTATTTACATATTTATACTAAAATTCTTATATCATCCTTTTCCATTTTCCTTTTTTTTTGTATTTTACTTCCAGATCTTATTTTTCTTTTCCTTCCAATTGATTATTCACGATATTGTTCTTATTCTTGTGATGTTTCCATGTCTCCCACTTCTTCCTCTTCATATTATTTATTTGTTCCCATCCTATATATTAACAACCTCACTTTAAACAGTTATTTCTCCTAACTACCTATTCTTTCTTTAACCTTTTTTTAGTATCCCCTTCCCTCTTCCTTCTTCTCTTTCAATATATTCCTTAGTAATATTTTCTATTGTTTGTCTTTCTTATGAGCTTTCCTCTTCATCTACTGCTTCATTTTTTAATATGGGGCAGTCAGACTAGAAGTGTTCAAATTCTTTACATTTTCTACAAACAGGTTTACCATTTGTTGTTATATGTCCCCTATCCCTAGATTGCCCACATCTTAATTTGTTATGCATTGGCTGTTGTATCTAAAAATATCCTCTCTTACCATTCACAATTATTGTATCTGATTTTTACCCACAATTCCCAATCCTCAGAATATACATTTCTTTCATCACATATTTTGTAAATTATTTTACTTTACTTTACTACATAGGAAATAAAAAAAACATTTAACTTATGAACCTATGAACCTATAATCTATAATCTTATATTTATCCATATCTGAAGACCTAAACTGCACATCTATTTTCTGTTTTAGTTGGAGTACCAAGCTCTGAAATAAATAGTCTTTCCATCATGCTACTATATGTCTTTATTTCCAGGAAATTAAAGCTTTCAAATGTCACTTCACAAAAATGTTCGGCTCCTAAATGAATTAATTTGATTATGTGTTTATTGCCAAATCATAGAATCAAAATAATGCTATCCATAATGTCATATCTTATTTATTTATTTGACATTTGTTGACCAGGTTTGTCAGACTGAGACAAAGCCATTTTTCAACACAGTCCCAGAGAGAAGACCTCCCCACAAGTAATACAAACATATAGAATTGTAAAATAAAAGATAGAGTATAATATAAAAAAGAACTACATAATAATGAAGTACATTATTTACTCATCAGAAATTATATACAATCTTATACCAATGAATCAAGCAGCACAATCACTGTAAGTGAGGGTCAAATACATATTCAAGGAATATCCTTCAAGGAATAAGAGTTGTTGCTATATAGTTAACTTAAGTAGATTTCAGATGAGTATGAGTTGTAGGTTCCATGAGTCAAGTAGTAGCAAAAAAGTCAATGTACAACCAGAGAGTAGACATAAGAGGAAGTATAAGGGGGTAGGTGAGAGAGAAGAGAAGAGTATCTATTGTTCACATTGTCATTGTTTTTACTTTCTATTCTTACTACTGAGCATCTTCTCTGTGGCTGTTGAGAAACTGCAAGTCTGTATCCCCATTCAGTTCCTTCACCCACCCTTCCTTACCTTGCTACATCTGCATAACTTCTTCTTTCATGTAACAAAAAACGGTGTTGTAGAAGTACACCCTTAAAACTAGCTACTCCACCAAACATGAATTCTTCCAGTGGTTTCCCTTCACAAGCTAATTCTGTTTTCATCATTTCAGTTTCTTTCTTCTGGTGTAATACTTTCTCTACTGTGTCACTCCATCACACTTCCTCTTTTTCCTTTATCTCTTCCTGATTCATCAAACCAACCAGAACTCCAATTTCCTATTCCATAACAATTATTTAATCCCTTTCTCCTTCCTTCAATAAATTTTATCCTGCTCCTCTCTCCATCTCTCCTGCACTCTCATCTATCTTGGAACTCCTAGAAGTGTAGTAGCAGCACTTCAGCACCACCTAGAAGATCCAAAGAGTGCTTCCCTTCCTTGCCTCCACAGGAAAGAGGAAGCTCTTTGGTGCCCTATGCAAGTTTTCCCCAGTCATTATGAATATTACCTCATGTCTCTCCTTAAAAGAGGCTACTAGCCTAGGGGTACTAACCTGATCAACAAAGGATAAATAAATAAATTAATTGTGCTGTACTTGTTTTCCAGGGTATTTTCATCCTATCTCTTTAATCCATATTTCATTATTACCCTTTAAAGGGGACCATAGGGGTAAGTGTTGGCATGTAACAGTTCCATGGATGGGGTTTGCCCCATACCACCATTTACTGTCTTTTGCACATTCGTTTGTCCTATGTTGCTGGGTTCATAGGTAAGTAGTGCCATTTGGTGTTAGATTAGCCTAACCCATCCCATGGCCAGTATTCTATATCATAACTGGGATCATACCATAGATAATTTGAGGTGGACCCATGCATGAAATAAAGCATTTAGGACTTGCCACCATCCATTAATAGAGCGGGGCAGTCCTTGGGCAAATTTCTATTTCCCATCCATAAATCCAAGTTGCCCTTGAATATGGACAGGGATGAGCTTTGTTTTACATGGATGGGTAGTCTGTTCCAGAGCAGCAGTATCCTCTGTGAGATAAACCTGTCCCTTCAAACTGTTCTGTTGCTTTTACAGAAGAGGTTTAGTTCCCTAGACTAAGTATTTCTGATGCCATTTGACTTGTTCGGCGTGCAGTAAATGCATCAGTATTGGTTGAAAAATGCCTTGTATGCTAGCCACAGGTGACCTCTTAGTAGTCTGTTAAATACTAAGAATAGTGATCATATGATTTTGCTCCTGTATTCTAGATGTTTTCCACCTGTCAATGGCCCAGTGTGAAAGTACCGCTTAAGCCTTTTCTGAAGTCTAGGAGGTTGAGGTAGGCATACCCCTTTTGGGGTATGTTGTTTTCTTGGGATATAAGTGTACCTCTAGATTTTGGTACTTAAACAGCATGAAGTATCATATATTTTTTATGTATTTTTATGTAAATGTGTTTTTGATATATATGTTATACCTTTAAGGTTTTTAATGATTTTTGCACCTTTTTTATTTATAAGATCAGCTGTTATGTAGATTTGTATGGTCTGAGGAAGCCATTTTAGGTGAAATCACTTACCACATTGTTCATTGTTCCTGATTAAACCTGTTTTTTTTTTATTACTGTGCAGCTGCTTTTTGAGTACATCTATCCTGTTTGGATTACATCATTTTTTGGATATTGTTTATGTTTTCCTGTCTTGTTTCGCTCTTGCACCTTTTTGTGTTGCATTTTTATTTATCTGGATTGTTTGTGGTGCAGAGAATGTTCGCTTCGTGGGGAGAGACTTTTATTGGATTCTACTGACAAATATTTTAGAAAATATAAAATATTGTGCACTTCAGCCTGTGCTATACAAAGTTAACACATTTGTACAGTTCGTGAATTGTATCTCCCCAATGAATGTTTATATTAAGCAAAGACACCACATATAATTGTATACACAAAAAACTAAAAAACTATCAGCTAGTCCCTCTAAATATTTTGTTTCTTTGAAACAACAGGTATAGCTCAATGTTTTTTTTCTGTGTATGATTCCTTTCTGTCTCACTCTCCCACTCTTTCAGTTTGCATCAGTGAATGCATTCAGGTTTTTTAAAAATTAAATGTATAATTTAGCTGGGGAGCTATTGTTAGAAGATTAAAACAAGAAACAGAAGAGAACTTTATAATACATTGATGGATGAAATGTCAATGCTTCAGCACACATTCATAGGTGTGTACTAGGCTAATGACCACTTGGGCATTTTAAACCTAGCCATGCCTCCCAAATCTTTGACAAGTTCTGGTTTCCTTACAGGTTGCCTGCATCCATTAGAGAATAGGTGCCAAACCATTAGGTTATGGAGGAACAATGCTTCACATGGATTGGGAGCCTGTTCTACAAAAGGATAGTCTTTGTGATACATATCTGTCTCTCCAGCCAGTCCTATTTATGTCACAGAAAAGGTTTAAGTCTTTAGAATGAGTATTTTCAGTACTGTTTCTTTTGTAGATATGCAGGAGGTCCATCAGAGTGGCATTCAAAAATGCCTTGCATTTCAGGTATAGATCCACCCTCAATAGCCTGTAGGAGGCAGAAAACAGGGGTAAGGCTTTGATGTGGTCTGCACATGAAATGTTACTTATTCTTTTAGTGAGGAACCTCTGTGGACATTCTAATTGTTGGATGGGCCTAGTTTACATACCAAAAAGGCCATTGAACTCAGTGACAGGTGTGATGAATGCTGAATATAGTGCAACAATGATCTCCTTGGACCTAGATGCCATACCTTTGTTTATAAGTTGCACAACATAGAATGATTTCCTCACTATTGTAGACATGTGATGGTCAAAGGCTAGATTACTGTGTATGTGTGATCCCAAGTCCCTGACAGCAGGGTGGACTCTTAGGGTTGCATTGTCAAAATGATAACTAACAGGGGTGGATGACTTCCGAAAGGATATTATTATGCATTTCTTGACGTTTAGTTTTAGTCTATGGCTCTAGCACAAGTTATTTGTCTGTGTCAGCCCTTCCTGGAAAACATTAGTGTCAGTGGGGGATTCCGTCAATGCTCCTAATTTGCAGTCATCTGCAAATCTGGTCAGCCAAAAGCCCTTGACATTGATCTTGACTTCAGAGAAGTAAGTGCCAAAAAGGAGTGGTACCAGGACTGATTCCTGAGAGACACTGCCTGTGCATGACCTCTTTGTAGAGGTGGAGTCCCAGATTCTAAATTCCCGGGTCATCAAAAGTACAAACTATTTATGGAAGAATGGTTTCTATTTCTTAAACACTCTAATTTATGATAGTTTTCACCACACCACCAGGTTAGTTGCCCAACGCAATGCATCTGAAATTCTCCAGGTGCAACTAACACTAGGTAAGACTGCAGTCCAAATTGTAGCTTGCTACAGATCCCCCACTATGCCCCAAGATTCTCACTACACCTTCCTAAACATACTGGAAAATATTAATATACAACCAAACACTCTAATACTGGGTGATTTCAACTACCCTGCCATTAACTGGGAAAACTACTCGTGTACCAACACCTTTGCCCAACTGTTCTTGGAATTCATAAATTCCAATGCCCTGGATCAACAAATCCATAGTCCCAACAGAGGCTCCAATATGTAAAATCCACAAAAGAATAACCACGTAAATGAATTTACTGTGAAAACACCCATAACTGCCCAATATAGTGATTCAATGCAGTAGCCAAACGAACACTGACCAAGGTAAAATTAACCACTTGTTTTTATTTTATAAGCGAAAACACAAACAAAACAAAAGTTAAAATAGAGTTAAGCGCTTTCACCCAACATCACAGGGTTTCATCAGAACTCACTAAACAATTAATCTCAGACTCTTAAATGCCTTTTGGCGCCAACATAGTTTCAAATATTTAAAGTGATACCAAAGTATTACCTCTTTAAACATGACATTAAAATACAAATCATCATTAAAATATATATATGATGAAAATGTAAGTGTAGTGAGTATAATAAAAAAATGTATACAATAAAAATGTATACAATAATAATACCCTAAAAATACGATGAAAAATACGAGTGGTCTAAACCCTACATCTCTACAGCTGCCACTAGCGCAATACATACTACTTCCTATATAAAATGTTATTCTATAAATAAATAAATGTATATGAAATGTTGACAGTTAATCATATTAATTCCTATAAATACTTATAAATAAATAAATGCTATTCTGAATCTTCCTACTTTTCTGTAAAAACAAAATATGTAAAACTTAATAAACAACAATAAGTACATTTGTTAACAACAAGAAATATAGGAATGAAATAAAAATATTGTTACATTAATACAGTATCTGTACATACACAAAAATTGAATGAGAATGTGAGTGTAAAAATATATAAAATGTTACATTTAAAATGTGTATAAATGAAATATTGATGTTAATATTATTAAATAGATTTTATCACCATGTTAAAAGATGTTAAAAATCGTATTAAATAGTATATAAATAGACTATATAAAATCTGTTTGGAATCTATGTAAAATCTATACTTCATGGGAGATCTATGATACTAAATGGTAAAACTAATTAATATTTTAATATTACTATTAATTGTTTATGGGATACAATAGAGGCTTAATTGATATATGATAATTTAAACCTGGGGGAGTGGTGGCATCTAAATAAATTTGCCACCATATCTCTCTGTAGCTTAACAAACTTTTAATATCTTCTCCCTTAGGGCTAGGTTTCAATACTTCTAAAATAATGAATTTAAAATAATGATCTTCTCCTTCATAAAAATGTGCTTGTATAGTCGTTATTCATGTCTTTAGTTTTGATACTGTAAGTGTGGTCATAAATTCTTTTCTAAAATGTCTCTCAGTCTTACCAGCATAAAAACTGGAGCATTTTTGACATATACTTAAATAAATGACCAATTTACTATTACAATTTCCTAACTTACTGTAAACTCAACTTTTTAATTCATTGTTTAAATTAATTATAAGTTTATCTGACATGTATTTACATTGATTGCATGTGCCACATTTTAAACTTCTGTTTGTCACGTTGTTTCTATCCATCTTTACTTCTTTCTTATATTCCACCATTTTTTTAATATTGCTTCCCATTTTGAAAATGAAATTGGGTTTCGTACCTATTACTTTTGTAATTTGAACGTCATTGAATATTAGGTGCCATGAGTCACTCATAATATGTTTAATATAACTAGCTGCCATATTGTACTGAATCACGCATGATTTTTTGTACCTATTACTAGAAATCAAGTCTGTTTTTCCCATTCTTAAATCTGTATCTGTTACTTGTCCTCCAGAATTATTACCTAGTAATGGTTGGTATCTAGTACCCCTGAATTCCAAGATATATTTGATGGTGGAGTCCATCATATTGCTAAGGTATCCTCTTTGTGAAAACAATTTCTTTATGTACTCTAATTCCATTCTTAGATCTTCATCATTTGAAGTCATGCGTGCTGAGCGAATACATTGACCCTTAAAAATATTGTTTTTTAATTTTTCAGGATGGCAGCTAGTGTAATGAAGATAACTGTTGGAAAATGTATATTTTCTGTAAATAGACGAAGATACTTGTTGTGTCTCATATTTAATTAAAGTATCTAAATAAGGTACTCCAATCTTATTGTAAGAGTATGTGAATTTCAAATAATCACTACTTGAGTTTAAAAAAATGGATAAATGTCTCTCATAATATCTCATCTGCTCCCCATAATATATAGATATTGTCTAAAAACCTTGAATAATATTTGACATATTTGTAAAATTCACTTGTGAATAAGATGTTGTCTTCCCAGTTGAGCATTACCAAATTGGCATATACTGGGGCACATGCAGCACCCATAGCAACACCTCTGATCTGTTTAAAAAGTTTTATATCAATTAATGTTTGGGTGGAATTTCCTTTTGTAGACGGTATAAACTTAAAACCTTTTTCTAGTAACTTAAAATGGTTAAATTCCAACTCTAATGTACTTAAATTATAAATTGTAAATCCTTCGAAAGTGTACCTACTTCCATTAACTTCCATGCTCTTACCCTTTCCTACTTTTAAATCTCCACATTTTATTAATTCCCTTAACATCTTAACATCTTGTGCAATTTTCCATTTTCTTTCCTCAGGTTACAACAAAAATCTCCGCCCATCGTTATTGGTATATTTACCAAAACAAAGCTTTTAATTTCTTCAAACATCTGTTTTTTCTCCATCAGATTAATATACACACAAACCCCTATTAATCTTATACATTTTGTTTCATTCTCATACCACATATTACTACCCTTCCCGATACTATTGTTGTCGTATTTAGAATTCTTATTTTTTTCAATTTTATAACAATTCTTATTCTAGAACATGCCTTATTTCCTACCAGGCAAAGAAGTTTACTTATCATACTGCCCATATTCTATTCTTTTCCTTTTTCCTTCTGTGTTATCTCTGGTACCTAGGATGCAAAAAAAAATAAATTTTTATTTTTAAGCCATTCCTCTACCACCAAACCTCTTATATCATTTCTAATACTATTTACATATTTATACTAAAATTCTTATATCATCCTTTTCCATTTTCCTTTTTTTTTGTATTTTACTTCCAGATCTTATTTTTCTTTTCCTTCCAATTGATTATTCACGATATTGTTCTTATTCTTGTGATGTTTCCATGTCTCCCACTTCTTCCTCTTCATATTATTTATTTGTTCCCATCCTATATATTAACAACCTCACTTTAAACAGTTATTTCTCCTAACTACCTATTCTTTCTTTAACCTTTTTTTAGTATCCCCTTCCCTCTTCCTTCTTCTCTTTCAATATATTCCTTAGTAATATTTTCTATTGTTTGTCTTTCTTATGAGCTTTCCTCTTCATCTACTGCTTCATTTTTTAATATGGGGCAGTCAGACTAGAAGTGTTCAAATTCTTTACATTTTCTACAAACAGGTTTACCATTTGTTGTTATATGTCCCCTATCCCTAGATTGCCCACATCTTAATTTGTTATGCATTGGCTGTTGTATCTAAAAATATCCTCTCTTACCATTCACAATTATTGTATCTGATTTTTACCCACAATTCCCAATCCTCAGAATATACATTTCTTTCATCACATATTTTGTAAATTATTTTACTTTACTTTACTACATAGGGAAATAAAAAAAAACATTTAACTTATGAACCTATGAACCTATAATCTATAATCTTATATTTATCCATATCTGAAGACCTAAACTGCACATCTATTTTCTGTTTTAGTTGGAGTACCAAGCTCTGAAATAAATAGTCTTTCCATCATGCTACTATATGTCTTTATTTCCAGGAAATTAAAGCTTTCAAATGTCACTTCACAAAAATGTTCAGCTCCCAAATGAATTAATTTGATTATGTGTTTATTGCCAAATCATAGAATCAAAATAATGCTATCCATGATGTCATATCTTATTTATTTATTTGACATTTGTTGACCAGGTTTGTCAGACTGAGACAAAGCCATTTTTCAACACAGTCCCAGAGAGAAGACCTCCCCACAAGTAATACAAACATATAGAATTGTAAAATAAAAGATAGAGTATAATATAAAAAAGAACTACATAATAATGAAGTACATTATTTACTCATCAGAAATTATATACAATCTTATACCAATGAATCAAGCAGCACAATCACTGTAAGTGAGGGTCAAATACATATTCAAGAAATATCCTTCAAGGAATAAGAGTTGTTGCTATATAGTTAACTTAAGTAGATTTCAGATGAGTATGAGTTGTAGGTTCCATGAGTCAAGTAGTAGCAAAAAAGTCAATGTACAACCAGAGAGTAGACATAAGAGGAAGTATAAGGGGGTAGGTGAGAGAGAAGAGAAGAGTATCTATTGTTCACATTGTCATTGTTTTTACTTTCTATTCTTACTACTGAGCATCTTCTCTGTGGCTGTTGAGAAACTGCAAGTCTGTATCCCCATTCAGTTCCTTCACCCACCCTTCCTTACCTTGCTACATCTGCATAACTTCTTCTTTCATGTAACAAAAAACGGTGTTGTAGAAGTACACCCTTAAAACTAGCTACTCCACCAAACATGAATTCTTCCAGTGGTTTCCCTTCACAAGCTAATTCTGTTTTCATCATTTCAGTTTATTTCTTCTGGTGTAATACTTTCTCTACTGTGTCACTCCATCACACTTCCTCTTTTTCCTTTATCTCTTCCTGATTCATCAAACCAACCAGAACTCCAATTTCCTATTCCATAACAATTATTTAATCCCTTTCTCCTTCCTTCAATAAATTTTATCCTGCTCCTCTCTCCATCTCTCCTACACTCTCATCTATCTTGGAACTCCTAGAAGTGTAGTAGCAGCACTTCAGCACCACCTAGAAGATCCAAAGAGTGCTTCCCTTCCTTGCCTCCACAGGAAAGAGGAAGCTCTTTGGTGCCCTATGCAAGTTTTCCCCAGTCATTATGAATATTACCTCATGTCTCTCCTTAAAAGAGGCTACTAGCCTAGGGGTACTAACCTGATCAACAAAGGATAAATAAATAAATTAATTGTGCTGTACTTGTTTTCCAGGGTATTTTCATCCTATCTCTTTAATCCATATTTCATTATTACCCTTTAAAGGGGACCATAGGGGTAAGTGTTGGCATGTAACAGTTCCATGGATGGGGTTTGCCCCATACCACCATTTACTGTCTTTTGCACATTCGTTTGTCCTATGTTGCTGGGTTCATAGGTAAGTAGTGCCATTTGGTGTTAGATTAGCCTAACCCATCCCATGGCCAGTATTCTATATCATAACTGGGATCATACCATAGATAATTTGAGGTGGACCCATGCATGAAATAAAGCATTTAGGACTTGCCACCATCCATTAATAGAACGGGGGGCAGTCCTTGGGCAAATTTTCTATTTCCCATCCATAAATCCAAGTTGCCCTTGAATATGGACAGGGATGAGCTTTGTTTTACATGGATGGGTAGTCTGTTCCAGAGCAGCAGTATCCTCTGTGAGATAAACCTGTCCCTTCAAACTGTTCTGTTGCTTTTACAGAAGAGGTTTAGTTCCCTAGACTAAGTATTTCTGATGCCATTTGACTTGTTCGGGGTGCAGTAAATCCATCAGTATTGGTTGAAAAATGCCTTGTATGCTAGCCACAGGTGACCTCTTAGTAGTCTGTTAAATACTAAGAATAGTGATCATATGATTTTGCTCCTGTATTCTAGATGTTTTCCACCTGTCAATGGCCCAGTGTGAAAGTACCGCTTAAGCCTTTTCTGAAGTCTAGGAGGTTGAGGTAGGCATACCCCTTTTGGGGTATGTTGTTTTCTTGGGATATAAGTGTACCTCTAGATTTTGGTACTTAAACAGCATGAAGTATCATATATTTTTTATGTATTTTTATGTAAATGTGTTTTTGATATATATGTTATACCTTTAAGGTTTTTAATGATTTTTGCACCTTTTTTATTTATAAGATCAGCTGTTATGTAGATTTGTATGGTCTGAGGAAGCCATTTTAGGTGAAATCACTTACCACATTGTTCATTGTTCCTGATTAAACCTGTTTTTTTTTTATTACTGTGCAGCTGCTTTTTGAGTACATCTATCCTGTTTGGATTACATCATTTTTTGGATATTGTTTATGTTTTCCTGTCTTGTTTCGCTCTTGCACCTTTTTGTGTTGCATTTTTATTTATCTGGATTGTTTGTGGTGCAGAGAATGTTCGCTTCATGGGGAGAGACTTTTATTGGATTCTACTGACAAATATTTTAGAAAATATAAAATATTGTGCACTTCAGCCTGTGCTATACAAAGTTAACACATTTGTACAGTTCGTGAATTGTATCTCCCCAATGAATGTTTATATTAAGCAAAGACACCACATATAATTGTATACACAAAAAACTATCAGCTAGTCCCTCTAAATATTTTGTTTCTTTGAAACAACAGGTATAGCTCAATGTTTTTTTTCTGTGTATGATTCCTTTCTGTCTCACTCTCCCACTCTTTCAGTTTGCATCAGTGAATGCATTCAGGTTTTTTAAAAATTAAATGTATAATTTAGCTGGGGAGCTATTGTTAGAAGATTAAAACAAGAAACAGAAGAGAACTTTATAATACATTGATGGATGAAATGTCAATGCTTCAGCACACATTCATAGGTGTGTACTAGGCTAATGACCACTTGGGCATTTTAAACCTAGCCATGCCTCCCAAATCTTTGACAAGTTCTGGTTTCCTTACAGGTTGCCTGCATCCATTAGAGAATAGGTGCCAAACCATTAGGTTATGGAGGAACAATGCTTCACATGGATTGGGAGCCTGTTCTAGAAAAGGATAGTCTTTGTGATACATATCTGTCTCTCCAGCCAGTCCTATTTATGTCACAGAAAAGGTTTAAGTCTTTAGAATGAGTATTTTCAGTACTGTTTCTTTTGTAGATATGCAGGAGGTCCATCAGAGTGGCATTCAAAAATGCCTTGCATTTCAGGTATAGATCCACCCTCAATAGCCTGTAGGAGGCAGAAAACAGGGGTAAGGCTTTGATGTGGTCTGCACATGAAATGTTACTTATTCTTTTAGTGAGGAACCTCTGTGGACATTCTAATTGTTGGATGGGCCTAGTTTACATACCAAAAAGGCCATTGAACTCAGTGACAGGTGTGATGAATGCTGAATATAGTGCAACAATGATCTCCTTGGACCTAGATGCCATACCTTTGTTTATAAGTTGCACAACATAGAATGATTTCCTCACTATTGTAGACATGTGATGGTCAAAGGCTAGATTACTGTGTATGTGTGATCCCAAGTCCCTGACAGCAGGGTGGACTCTTAGGGTTGCATTGTCAAAATGATAACTAACAGGGGTGGATGACTTCCGAAAGGATATTATTATGCATTTCTTGACGTTTAGTTTTAGTCTATGGCTCTAGCACAAGTTATTTGTCTGTGTCAGCCCTTCCTGGAAAACATTAGTGTCAGTGGGGGATTCCGTCAATGCTCCTAATTTGCAGTCATCTGCAAATCTGGTCAGCCAAAAGCCCTTGACATTGATCTTGACTTCAGAGAAGTAAGTGCCAAAAAGGAGTGGTACCAGGACTGATTCCTGAGAGACACTGCCTGTGCATGACCTCTTTGTAGAGGTGGAGTCCCAGATTCTAAATTCCCGGGTCATCAAAAGTACAAACTATTTATGGAAGAATGGTTTCTATTTCTTAAACACTCTAATTTATGGTAGTTTTCACCACACCACCAGGTTAGTTGCCCAACGCAATGCATCTGAAATTCTCCAGGTGCAACTAACACTAGGTAAGACTGCAGTCCAAATTGTAGCTTGCTACAGATCCCCCACTATGCCCCAAGATTCTCACTACACCTTCCTAAACATACTGGAAAATATTAATATACAACCAAACACTCTAATACTGGGTGATTTCAACTACCCTGCCATTAACTGGGAAAACTACTCGTGTACCAACACCTTTGCCCAACTGTTCTTGGAATTCATAAATTCCAATGCCCTGGATCAACAAATCCATAGTCCCAACAGAGGCTCCAATATGTAAAATCCACAAAAGAATAACCACGTAAATGAATTTACTGTGAAAACACCCATAACTGCCCAATATAGTGATTCAATGCAGTAGCCAAACGAACACCGACCAAGGTAAAATTAACCACTTGTTTTTATTTTATAAGCGAAAACACAAACAAAACAAAAGTTAAAATAGAGTTAAGCGCTTTCACCCAACATCACAGGGTTTCATCAGAACTCACTAAACAATTAATCTCAGACTCTTAAATGCCTTTTTTGGCGCCAACATAGTTTCAAATATTTAAAGTGATACCAAAGTATTACCTCTTTAAACATGACATTAAAATACAAATCATCATTAAAATATATATATGATGAAAATGTAAGTGTAGTGAGTATAATAAAAAAATGTATACAATAAAAATGTATACAATAATAATACCCTAAAAATACGATGAAAAATACGAGTGGTCTAAACCCTACATCTCTACAGCTGCCACTAGCGCAATACATACTACTTCCTATATAAAATGTTATTCTATAAATAAATAAATGTATATGAAATGTTGACAGTTAATCATATTAATTCCTATAAATACTTATAAATAAATAAATGCTATTCTGAATCTTCCTACTTTTCTGTAAAAACAAAATATGTAAAACTTAATAAACAACAATAAGTACATTTGTTAACAACAAGAAATATAGGAATGAAATAAAAATATTGTTACATTAATACAGTATCTGTACATACACAAAAATTGAATGAGAATGTGAGTGTAAAAATATATAAAATGTTACATTTAAAATGTGTATAAATGAAATATTGATGTTAATATTATTAAATAGATTTTATCACCATGTTAAAAGATGTTAAAAATCGTATTAAATAGTATATAAATAGACTATATAAAATCTGTTTGGAATCTATGTAAAATCTATACTTCATGGGAGATCTATGATACTAAATGGTAAAACTAATTAATATTTTAATATTACTATTAATTGTTTATGGGATACAATAGAGGCTTAATTGATATATGATAATTTAAACCTGGGGGAGTGGTGGCATCTAAATAAATTTGCCACCATATCTCTCTGTAGCTTAACAAACTTTTAATATCTTCTCCCTTAGGGCTAGGTTTCAATACTTCTAAAATAATGAATTTAAAATAATGATCTTCTCCTTCATAAAAATGTGCTTGTATAGTGCGTTATTCATGTCTTTAGTTTTGATACTGTAAGTGTGGTCATAAATTCTTTTTCTAAAATGTCTCTCAGTCTTACCAGCATAAAAACTGGAGCATTTTTGACATATACTTAAATAAATGACCAATTTACTATTACAATTTCCTAACTTACTGTAAACTCAACTTTTTAATTCATTGTTTAAATTAATTATAAGTTTATCTGACATGTATTTACATTGATTGCATGTGCCACATTTTAAACTTCTGTTTGTCACGTTGTTTCTATCCATCTTTACTTCTTTCTCATATTCCACCATTTTTTTTAATATTGCTTCCCATTTTGAAAATGAAATTGGGTTTCGTACCTATTACTTTTGTAATTTGAACATCATTGAATATTAGGTGCCATGAGTCACTCATAATATGTTTAATATAACTAGCTGCCATATTGTACTGAATCACGCATGATTTTTTGTACCTATTACTAGAAATCAAGTCTGTTTTTCCCATTCTTAAATCTGTATCTGTTACTTGTCCTCCAGAATTATTACCTAGTAATGGTTGGTATCTAGTACCCCTGAATTCCAAGATATATTTGATGGTGGAGTCCATCATATTGCTAAGGTATCCTCTTTGTGAAAACAATTTCTTTATGTACTCTAATTCCATTCTTAGATCTTCATCATTTGAAGTCATGCGTGCTGAGTGAATACATTGACCCATAAAAATATTGTTTTTTTAATTTTTCAGGATGGCAGCTAGTGTAATGAAGATAACTGTTGGAAAATGTATCTTTTCTGTAAATAGACGAAGATACTTGTTGTGTCTCATATTTAATTAAAGTATCTAAATAAGGTACGCCAGTATTATTGTAAGAGTATGTGAATTTCAGATAATCACTACTTGAGTTTAAAAAAATGGATAAATGTCTCTAATAATATCTCATCTGCTCCCCATAATATATAGATGTCGTCTAAAAACCTTGAATAATATTTACCGTGTTTGTAAAATTCACTTGTGAATAAGATATTGTCTTCCCAGTTGAGCATTACCAAATTGGCATATATTGGGGCACATGCAGCACCCATAGCAACACCTCTGATCTGTTTAAAAAGTTCTCCTTCAAAGTAAATGTAATTGTTATCAAGAACTATGGACATCATTTCCTGTAATAAACATATTTTGTTCCATTCTATACCAGTAAGTTTCCTTATACTATTACTGAAGGCTTCGAGTCCTTCATCCTTCGGAATGCAGGAAAACAAATCTATCACATCAATAGTTAAAAATATTACATTGTCTAAGTTGATATTTTTTGGAAAATTAATTAAAAATATCCATGAATCTTTGACCATATGAGGCACATTTTCATAAATAAATTTCAATTTTGAATCAATATATCTCCCTATTGGGAAAGTTTTGGAATTACTGCCTGACACGATCGGTCTAAAAGGGGGATAAGAGGTATCTTTGTGTATCTTGGGGATACCTACAAATGTAGCCAGTTGTGGGTATTCCACCCTCAAAAATTCATATTCATCTCTAGTAATCCTTGCTTCTATATAATATTCTTCTATATATGAATCTATTCTACGGTAAGCTATATTGAGCTCATTGATTGAGATGGAAATGTAGTTACCAGAATGATGTAAGATATCATACATTTTCATAATATACTGAAAATTATCATATAAAACTATACCACCCCCTTTGTCAGGCTTCATCACTCTTATATTCTTGTCATTCATAATTGTATTTAATAAATTGCTATCTTCTGTAGTCAGATTACTATGTTTAGTCATTCCTTTCAGATTCTTGTATTCATGATAAATTTTCCTTATTGTGATTTTTTCATATAAATCAACTTTCGGATGAAAAGGTGGAATGAATACACTCACTTTTTTTAAAATGGAAGCTTGATTATCATCTTTTAGTCTTGTTTTATTCTCATTGGTCTGTGTGTTATTAAAAAACAAGTCTAAGTTGATTTTTCTGATGTATTTTTTAAAATCAATAATAGTGTGTACTAAATTAAATTTAGGGTTAGGTATGTATTTCATACCTTTACTGAATCGATTGAAGTGTTCCTTTTCGATAACACAATCTGTATTATTAAAAATATTAAAATTATCAAATGTGTATACGTTGCCTTCAACTTTGATGTCTTTATTCTTATTGCTATCATCCTTACTTGACACCAAGTCTTGGTTAATGTACAATTCTATAGATTTCTTGTGTCTCTTACATAACCCTGATTGCGATTTCGATACGGTTGTATCGATTGTTTCCCTTCTCGTATTTTTCATCGTATTTTTAGGGTATTATTATTGTATACATTTTTATTGTATACATTTTTTTATTATACTCACTACACTTACATTTTCATCATATATATATTTTAATGATGATTTGTATTTTTAATGTCATGTTTAAAGAGGTAATACTGTGGTATCACTTTAAATATTTGAAACTATGTTGGCGCCAAAAAAGGCATTTAAGAGTCTGAGATTAATTGTTTAGTGAGTTCTGATGAAACCCTGTGATATTGGGTGAAAGCACTTAACTCTGTTTTAACTTTTGTTTTGTTCATGTTTTCGCTTATAAAATAAAAACAAGTGGTTAATTTTACCTTGGTCAGTGTTCGTTTGGCTACTGCATTGAATCACTATATTGGGCACTTATAGGTGTTTCGCAGTAAATTCAGAGGCTCCAATAACCTAGACCTGGTCATTACCAACATGGGAAATCGATGCTCCACACCTATGGTCACCCCCTCATTGGTCAGGTCAAGTCAGACCATAAGCTAATCACTCTTAACATCCACATCCCACCCCCACCCCCCAGTAAGGAAACCTCCATAAAAAACTTCTCCAAAGCCAACTTCATGCTACTCAAGTCAGAAGTTACAAATTTCATGACACCCATGCAGACAGGAACTGAAAGTTCGACTGCTGAGTCCTACACTAAGGCACTGTACGAGCACATCCACTCATGCATGAATCGTGCCATCCCAAAAAGAACCAAGATGCTTTCCTCCAAAAAAGAAAGCCAATCTGGTTGTCCCCTGCAATAAACAAACTTTACAACAAAAGGAAGAAACTGTTGCAGAAAAGAGGAAAATCCCAGGATGCAAAAAACTCCCTTACCAGCCTCAGTAAGAAGCTGAGATGCCTCATAAAATCCTCCAAAGCTAGTTACAAAAATAAAATTGTCAAAGATTCCAAAGACAACCACAAGGCATTCTATAACTATGTCAAGAATCTAAATGGCAATGCTCAGATCTGCTCTGAGCTACAACAGAATGGCATTAAATATACTGATTACAAGGATATTGTCAATATCCTGGCAGATCGATTCAGTGCCAACTTCACCCCCTCTCACCCCCTAAATGGCCCATCTCAATACTGGAAGATTGCCAACTTCCGGTAATAACAGCCACACAGGTAAAAAACGCACTCTCCAAAGCTAAGAATACAGCATCCACGGGACCAGATGACATCCAGGGCTGTGTACTACATGAACTGCAAAATTAACTGGCACCTCACTTAAGTGTCATGTTTAATAATACCATCACCTCAGGCTTCATGCCCACTGAGTGGCACACAGCTACAATTATCCCACTCCACAAGGGGGATCCACCTTGGATCCCAGGAACTACTGCCCCATCAGTCTGACGAGCCTGATCTGCAAGGCCATGGAATGTATTACCATGGAACTTATAAACAAAGACATTGGCAACCTTCAAACACTGGACCCCACCCAGTTTGGGTTTGTGAAGGGACGATCTTATCTCCTGAACCTGACTGACTTCTTCGACTCAGTCTCCAGAGCTGTGGATGAGGGTAAGGCAGTCCACACAGCCTATCTGGACCTTGCCAAGGCCTTTGACACCATCCCCAGCTCTGGAATCATAGATAAACTTACTAAGCTGGGCATTAATCCCTACATCACTCGATGGGTTGCCAACTGGCTTACTGACAGAGCCCACACTGTAAAAGTAGCTGACTCCAAATCCAGTTCCAGACCAGTGACAAGTGGAGTACCTCAGGGTTCAGTCCTGGGACCTCTCTTGTTTGGCATCTACTTCTCTGAAGTACAGGCCAACACTAAGGGACTGTGGCTAACAAAGTTCGCAGATGACTGCAAACTATGAGCCATTATTGAATCCCCAAATGATGTGGATACTCTACAAAAGGGCCTTACAGAAACAGATGCTTGGTGCCAGAGTCATGGGCTCAAGATCAATGCCAAGAAATGTATAGTTATCCCATTTGGGAAAAAAACATGTACCCATGAATTACCACATAGGTGGCAGTACACTAAGCACCGAAAGTGTGATAAGAGACTTAGGGGCAGAGGTGGACAGTGGTCTCACCTTCAATAACAACATCACCACAACAGTCAGGAAATCCTTCTATGTGGCACACCTCATCACTAAGGGCTTTTCATCCAGAAAAAAGGAGGTAATTGTCCCACTGTACTCATCCCTCATTAGACCTATTATAGAATACAATGCCCCATTTGGTATGTACCTCTCAAGACATCTGCAACAACTGGAAAGGCCACAGAAATAACTCACTAAAAGAATCACAGACCTAAAGCAGATGCCGCATGCTGACCGCCATAAAAAACTCCAGCTATACTCTGTCACATATTGTCTACTCTGAGGCGATCTCTGCTTAACATACAAGGCCATGTCAAATCCAGAGCTGTTGGACATGCTACACTTAAAGAAATCCCAATCCCTCAGAGCCACACGCTCCAGGGATCTAAACCTCGTCATCACAATAAACAAAACATGCTGGAGGGATAGGTTCCTGACCCAGAGACTCCCCAGACTCTGGAATAGACTGCCCATACATGTCAAGCAGAGTGCCTCTTTTGCCCTCTTCAAAAGGAACCTTGATGATTGGATGGGAGAAAGGAAATTCACCCTGGAGATCAAGTCAGTCACCCTGATAGGCAACGGTCCAGGGAAATAAATAGTGTGGGAAGAAATAACCAGGGGAATTGTTATGGTTAGGCTTGTATAGGGCTGATAGCCTAGTACCAACCTATGAACCTATGAACCTATAACAGACGTCTTGTAATTCAGATTCATGCTGAAATGCTTGTCTTGCTGTGCCACACGTCATCTGCAGTGTCTGATGCCACTTACTTTCTCTCATTCTATCTGCCTCTATCTCCCTCCCTCTCTCTGTCCCTGTAGCCTTTCACCAAGTATAAGTCAATGTGTTGCATTGGCAAATTCCTGGTATATAGGTCATATAACTGAAAACACAGAAGAGTGACACACTAAACACTAATATGGAAATATCAAAATGTACTGCACTGAAACAACAAAAAGGCAAACTAGAACAACTTTTGTGCAGGGGACAAGGCCCCTGCACCCACATAACCCCTTCTAATTATGTACACCACCTCTGAGATTGCACTACTGTGAGTAAAGGGCCAGTTCCCCAATTCCTGCTGTTCTATGATCTTAGATAATAGATTCCTCTACACTTCTGTGCTTCCCTGTTGTGTTTAGATAATAGATTCCCCTACATTTCTATGCTTCCCTATTGTGTTTAGATAATAGATTCCCCTGCACTTCTATGCTTCCCTGTTGTGTTTAGATAATAGATTCCCCTACACTTCTATGCTTCCCTGTTGTGTTTAGATAATAGATTCCCCTACACTTCTATGCTTCCCTGTTGTAATAGATTCCCCATACACGTCTATGCTTCCCTGTTATGTTTAGATAATAGATTCCCCTACACTTCTATGCATCCCTGTTGTGTTTAGATAATAGATTCCCCTACACTTCTATGCTTTCCTGTTGTGTTTAGATAATAGATTCCCCTACACTTCTATGCTTCCCTGTTGTGTTTAGATAATAGATTCCCCTACACTTCTTTGCTTCCCTGTTGTGCTTAGAGAATATATTTCCTTACACTTCTATGCTTCCCTGTTGTGTTTAGATAATAGATTCCCCTACAATTCGATGCATCCCTGTTGTGTTTAGATAATAGATTCTCCTGCACTTATATGTTTCCCTGCTGTGTTTAGATAATAGATTCCCCTACACTTCTATGCTTCCCTGTTGTGTTTAGATAATAGATTCCCCTACACTTCTATGCTTCCCTGTTGTGTATCTCAATCTTTCTGATTTGATGTTTAACCACTCAATATTGTGAACAGTTAAAGAATAACATGGGCCCTCTTAAAAGTGCATTTTCAGATGTTCACATACTTATATGTGTTCTTTCTTTGATCTTGTTAAGTACTGACTGTAGAGCATAAAACATTCAACAAGTATTAACACTGCAAATACAAT
The DNA here is from genome assembly GCF_019279795.1 of Protopterus annectens. Lineage (NCBI taxonomy): Eukaryota > Metazoa > Chordata > Ceratodontiformes > Protopteridae > Protopterus > Protopterus annectens. Next base: position 621,847,594 of record NC_056732.1, on the reverse strand, counting down.
ATATTTGTGCTAATCTAATCGAGATAGTAGCTTAGCAACAGTCTCTGTGCCCAGATACTCTGTATTTACATGGCATTATTTTCTCTTGAAAAAAGTTAAGTGATTTTTGTGTCGGGGATTTTTTATGATTCAGGACTTTAACTGTGAATGTTATACCTAATATTCTTATACTTTCTTACAACCTTATCAGCCAATCATGTTCACTCTAGCCTGTTGGTAACTGTGAATTATTTGTGTAATGTATACACTGCTCAACCATTCACAAACACAGATCTGCTAGTAACATTATAGGACACAGCACAAGGCAACATGAATCCTGCACTTTTTCTTTTTTTTTTTAAAGTTTTATTGATTTTGATTATAATGAAAACAATCACATAGACATATATAAGATAATTTACATTATATATTTACAAAGTGATATATATATTTAAAGCATTTAAATATGAATATACGAATAACAAAGCAAACTAAAGTATGTACATAGACATCCAGTATTTATACATCAACATACACTATAACCTTCCTTCCTTTTGTAACTTGTTCTCATGAATGACAAGGAAAGTCAATTACCTTTATGCGAAATGATAATTTTTTTCTAACATATTTTGTAAGTTAACCCATAAATGATATTCATATGTCTTTCTAGATGTTCTAGAGGTTATGGTTCTTATCTGTAAATGACTAGCTTCTTTTAACAAATTAGTAAATGCAGAGAATGTAGGAGGATGTTTTGAAATCCAATTTTTTGTTATGATCTTTCTAGCCTCTGCCAATATAGTCCATAGTAATGTTAGGTTTTCCTAACACATGGTGGAACAGGTGTATTAAATATGATTAATGATTTATTCAATATGAAGTTGTCTGAAAAAAGTGCTTGTAAAAGTCATTTACTTTATTCCAAAAGATATTTAAGGTTGGACAGTCAAAAAACATATGCGCCCAGTTAATATCTACATTAGAGTTGCATCTATTACAGATGTTCTGTTTTTTATTAATTTTGTCCATTATTTGTGGTGTATAAAAGGATCTATTCATGAATCTCCATGTGCAAATCTTCCATTTCTGAGAAAATGTTTTCCCAGCTGATTGTAACATATTAACCTTATCTTGTTCACTTGGGGAATTATGAGTAATTAAACTATAATAACTCCAGTAGTTATGTGTGCAAGAAAATGTTTCTTCTCTTAAAAGTCTATAAATAAAGGAGAGGCTACCTGAATATGTATGCTGGTGAAATAATGTTGATTGAAGAAATTGTAATAATATCTTGGTGTCATGTTTGCCAGTTGGTGAAGCTAGTTTCAGCTTATTATCAAGATATAGTATAAGTGTTTGTATGTCTAACCATGAGGAATTATTATGTTTATATTCCTGTATAATATGATACATTGAACTAGTATTGTATTTCTAATTTAGCTGGAACCTGTATTTGAGTTCATTGTTTTTCAGTTGAGAAATTTTGTTTATATCTGAGGTAACAAAAGTCTCTTGTGTATATGCTATAGGAAATAACAAAAAAAGTAGTCTTTATATTTAACATGTGTATATATAAAGTTTCTAAAGTTAATTATAATATTATGTATGTAACTGGCAGTATGATTAGGTTTAGTATGTGTGATAAAATATTCTTTTAAGATCCATATAAAAGGTGTGTTTATGAATTCTAGTTCATATGTTGTTGGTCTCATTATAAGTTTGATGGCTGATACTTCCCATAAAGATTTCCATTTAGCTAAATAGGTTATATCTAAGAGCTGAGAAATTGATCTGATTATAGTGGAAATTGAATAGAGATTTAGATCTGAGAAAGTTATTCCACCATTCTTCCAGTTGTTAATATGTTGATTAATAGTAATTCTAGTTTTTTTTTTTTTTGTGACCAAAAGAATCTTAGTATTAAAGTGTTTAGTTTATTTATAAACTTTTTGTGGGTAGAATTTGAATGGATTGCATTATGTATAAGATTTTAGGTAAAATTATCATTTTTATAATGGTTAGTCTTTCTTCAGTAGTAAATATTATTGTATTCTATTCTGAAAATAATTCTTGGACATTTTGTAAACATTTGTTATAGTTTAATTGAATTATTGATTTAATGTCTTTGGCAAGAATGATTCCAAGATATGTGATTTGATATGCGTTAGCAATGTGATATGTATTATTTCCTATCATCCTTTTTTTATTTTTTTATTATTAGGATATATGGATAGAATTTTTGTTTTATTGTCATAAAATGATAGACCAGACATCATTTGAAATGTTTTAATTGATTCATATAATGACATGAATGAGGAGCCATTTCCCTTTGTGGTGATAAGAACATCATCCGCAAACAGCTGGATTTTGGCTATATTGTCTTTATCCATTTCCAAACCATCTATTTCTTTATTGTTTCTTATTTCATTTGCCCAGGGTTCCATGATCAAAGTAAATAGTAGAGGAGAGAGAGGACATCCTTGTTTCGTGCCTTTTGTAACAAATATTGTATTGGAAATATATGACCCTATTTTGATATATGCATAGGTTTCTTCATATAAATGTTTTAGAAGATTAATAAAATTATGTGAAAAATGTAAGCATTCCAAAAGAGTAAATAGATAGATCCAGTTAATAGAATCAAAGGCGGCATTAATATCAAGACTAATTAATGATAAGTTCCTTTTCTTCCTTTGTGAGAAGTCTATAATAGCTAGGGTTCTTTTTATATTATCAAAAGTAATTCTGTTAGTTATAAATCCTGTCTGGTCTTCGTCTATTAAGTGGGGTAAGAATTTCTTCAGTCTTTCTGAGAATATATTCATAAACATCTTATAATTGATATTAAGTAAAGATATTGGTCTGTATGAGGAACAGAATTTTGGGTCTTTATTTGATTTTAAAATAGGGGATATAAATGTATATTTCCATAATGGGGGTGTAATATTATCATTTTGGGCCAAATTATATACTTTGTGTAGCAAGGAAATAGCCATTTTGGGAATTATCTTATATATTTCAGGTATAATTCCATTGTTACCTGGAGCTTTGTTTAGTTTAAGCTTACTTACTTGACTTTGTATATCTGATAAAGTAATTTGTTTATCAATAACTTCTATTTGTTGTTTATTTAGTTTATTATATATATTCTTGTTAATATAATCTCTTATGTTATCTTGTGTTTGAATTTGTTGTGTGGATTGATTAATTTCATGAAAGTGATATCTAAACTTTTCTAATATATCTTGCATACTATGTACTTCTTTTTTGCAGAAAATATTTCTTTAATATAATTATATTTATTTAATCTTTTGGTCTTATTCTTAAGGTTTGATGTTTAGGATTTACAGAATAAGCAAGACACCTATAGTTTTTCTAGTGTTATCTTTGTTTTATGATGTAGGATAGATCTATATTCCTCATTTAGTTTGTATATCTCATCCCTTATATTCTTTGAAGACAAGTTGCCTTTATTATTTGTGTATAGTGAGTCCAGTTTATCCTGTATTATTCTTATATCTTTATCCCATATTTTCATCTTATTTTGAGACCATTTGTTTATTTGTGTATATAAATATGCTTTTAGGGCATCCCAAATAAATATATCATGTGTGTCTGATGCTGAGTTTATATTAATGAAGTTTTGTGTCTCTTCTGTTATGAATAATTGAAAATCCTTAAGTTGTGTGAGATATGCTGGAATCCTTTTAATTTGGACACTATGGGAGTTATTAATATTAAGTTCAAATATGATAGTATTATGGTCTGAGATTGGGCAGGATATAATTTTGCTATTGGTCAGGTTATTCATTATCTGTGTGGAAAGAAATATTCTATAAATTCTAGAATATGTTTTGTATCTATTAGAATAGAGCATGTAATGAGTTATGATCCACAAAATTATATATGTCTTTGAGTAGGTATAAGCCTATGAAATTTATAAGCTGTTTAGCTTGTGCTGTAATTTTTCTTTTTCCTGAAGTGGTTGTATCTTTAGGGTCTAAGATACAGTTGTAGTCACCTGCAATAATGATATGTCCCTCAGATAGTGAAACTATTTGATTCAATATGTGTCTAATAGTATTAGTACCAATACCAGGTAACCAATAGTTGTTTATTAATGTATATAGTTTCTTACCCATCTCAACTACAGCCAATCAAAGAAAACCTTTATTGTCTTGGTATGTTTTGATTATTCTAGGTAATGGTAATTTTTTTTACACAATATTGCTACACCTCTTTTTTTCATACACTCTGAGCTTACTATATTTGTGTATTTATTTGTATCTAGAAATGTAATAGTATCTTTTGTTAAATGGGTTTCTTGTAAGAATACAATATTAGGTTTATGAAAAGCTAGATATTTAAATAAATTACTTCTTTTATACAGATTGTTCAAACCATTTATGTTAAGTGACACACCTTTTAACATAGTCATATTATGTAATTGTACCTGAAAGATGTGTTAGTAACATATCAATATCAAATGTATAATGTGAAAATTTCCACAAAAAAGTTAATTTGTTCCTAGTAAAAATATTAAATCTCATGTCTTTAAGAAAAAAAATGTATTCCTTGAGCTTTATTCTCTATATTTTCTGTAAATAAGCTACTCTGGATGTCAAAAAACTCTTTTTAAAAAAAAATTATTATATACACTAGATAAAAACAAATACCCCAACGCTCCCCGCCTGGAGTTATAACCTCCTAATCCCAATGACATCTGTCACTGAGATCAACCCCTAAACTGTAACAACAGAGTACAAACTCCACTAATAACATACTTTATATACTTTAAGTTAGAAACATTAAGATAACCAAATTCTAATGAAATCATTAATTGTCCTAATATAGTGTTATCTGGAAGGTTTATACGTTCATAGATATCATATCTAATAAGAAACCTATGTAACCTAATAGATTCAAAATATGATTTACATTCCAAAATAAGGCAAATGTCTAACAGATTATTTAAAAGGACTAAGTAACTTAGCCCACTGCCTTACTATTGACATAGATAACAGAGGTTGTGTATATAAACAACATTTCTATTAGGTTATCAGATAAAATACGTTATCCAGGACACAATGTTATTGTTCAAACCATGGTTTGTTTAAATGAATTCTATTTTGTATTAACATGTTTGTAACTCTCGTTATATCTCTTCCCTTTATTTTAACTTATATACATGAACACAAGAGGGAAGAGAGAGAGAAAAGAGAGAGAGGGCAAAAAAAAAGTAAAACAAGGCTAACATGCAGTTAGGATCCCTTGTAAATAGTTATATTTAGAATGACTGTTTAGAAGACGTAAGTGTAATTATAAACAGTATGTCATTTAAATAAACATTGTATCATCCCCAAATGGGATGTAGTCACTATAAACACATGTATAAACAACCACTTTCACTAGTGGCAGAATAAGATATCTATTTGCAAAGTTCTTTTTAGTATACCACTTTTGTTATTCCCTATTCAACTCTTTGCTATGCAAACAAACATTCTGAAATGATATACATAACCTTACTTACGACACTTAAATATAAAGATTGCACAAATATGTGAATATATTAACTTTGAGTATGGTAGCCATAATCATAGTATGCAGTAGTGATACTTCAAAGAAAGATAAGGGAGAGAAAAAAATTATATATATATATATATATATATATATATATATATATATATATATATATATATATATATATATATATATATATACATATATACACACATACATACATGCATACATACATACAAAAATTAATGTTACCATCAGTATTTACACTTGTAGGGTCTAAGAATAAAGCACATATATATTTACATTTTAATACTCACACAGTTCTCTCATAACCATCTCCACTCTCACCTCTTTTCTTTTTACGTTTTCTTCCTTTATCTGTTCTGTAATCCTTTCTTCAAGTCACAAAAGATGAATATATTATGTTATTGTAATATGTAATCTTGTCATCGACCATATAAATGATCATTTTAAGTAAATAACAGTTGATTTAAAACAAAAAAGACTGTTAAACCAAGTTACAGTCAAAATAGAGTTCTGCACTTCCTGGAAATGTTCGTCGCACAGTGATGATGTCATCCAGCTGCTTCAAATCGTCAAGGGAGTTCAGAGAGAGAGAAGAGATTATACCACAAACTGTAGAAAGTTTTCCAAATGAATAATTAGCTCGTGAGAGCACTGCACGAGGTAAGGATTATGTTCAAAGTTTTCACCCTTATTTTTTCATCGGGAAACAGACGAGTTTCAGTAAAAAAAAAACGTTTTTATACATGTGAATCAGCATATATCTGTTTCCCATACTAGAAACTGCAAAACTGTCATTAAAAAAAAGTTTTCAAACAAAGCATGAAAGTAATGTTGTAACTTTTCCTACTGCTTTATTTTGTCATTTAAAAGCACTGTGTTTATTTTTAACTATATATATTCCCTAGAGTTTAGATTAATATATAAATAATAAGCCTTCTAATAGAAACACATATAACATCTCCCAGCTCCTCAGACCTAATGTATGCTTTGGCATTTAAACCCACAGATACTACACTACCTTCCCAACATTTACCTGTCCTGATCAAATGTATATCATGTACATATTTAATAATTACATTATGAATTCTTGTTCTACTCTGAGGGTGTAACACAGTCTATGCTCAGTTCTGACCAGTACTATATGATTAGAAGTGAGATGGAAACTGTTATATGAATATGTTATTCTCTATGACTAAAATAAACTGCAATTAGAAGAAAGAAGAAGGCTTTGAGTATGCTATGCATTGTTATTACTTTGAGTTTAGAGAGACTTATGTATAATATGCTATCTATACAGGAAATTATATGTATATATAAAAAAAAACATTTTTTCTTTTCTCTCCCTCCCCCTCCCCTCCTCTCCATTTTTCTTTACTTTATATTTTCCAATGTATCCCTTCATTTTATCTTACATAGAATATTAAATATTTATAACTGTATATATTATAGCTGCGTGAAATTAAAGTATAATATACAGCTAAGTAGTCTCCTATACTAAGAAGCAGAAACTGAAGTAATGCATTTTTATATGGTATGCTTACTTATATAAAATGAATACTTAAATTGTTAATTATAAATATATTGATGGTATATTAAGTATGTTATATTACACCAAATTAAGTTATGAATGAAACATTATATATATGCAACATATGAAAAGCAGTGTAGATCTTACCTTGTATTTATAACATATCAAAACAGACTTGTTAATAAAAGCATAGTCCACAATAATAGTTTTTTTTTTTTTTTTTTTTTTTTATAAATAGTCTGCATTTCTCATTTATTCTTTAGTCTCTTTTGTTTTACAGTAGATTTCCATGTAGTTTTAGGAGCTATTCTTTTAAGAGAGGGGTTAGCCCACTCTATCTCTTCTATTTTTTCCAGTAATTTGTGGTTTTTAACATATGTCAGAGTTGAATCAAGATCCTCAAACAATGAAGTTCCATTAGGAAGAAAAATCTTCAGCCTTGCTGGAAACAAGAGGTGAGTCTTAATCTGTACCTTTTTTAGTTCTTTAATTAGAGGTAAAAAAACTTTCTTTTGGTAATTACCATTGTTGAAGAGCCATTAATGAAGCGAATGATAGAGTCATTGTATTTTAAAGGTGATTTTGACCAGGCTGTTTTAAGAATTAAGCCTTTATCTGAAGATGATAGGAATTTTACTATGACAGATCTAGGTTGTTTCCTGTTGGTACTTTTTCCTGATGTGAGAGACCGACGTGCTCTCTCTATACTGAAAGATAAAGCCTCTGGTAAATCTAAAAATTTTGGCAGCCATGAGTTAAGGAAACTTGACATATTGTTTACTTCTATATTTTCCTGAAGATCAAAAAATCCTTATATTATTCTGTTGTGATCGATTCTCTAGATCATCCAGTTTATGTTGTAATGAAGTATTTTGTTTTAGCAAAAATTCTATGTTGTTTTCATTTTCTAGCCATCTTCCATCAAAGTCTGTTAATGATTCCTCAATACTAGTAATTTGCATTTTTTGCTGTTTTAGATCCTCATGAAGCTTGGTAGCTTTTTCTTTAAAGTTGTCTATTTTACAGTCAATTGTATCAATCTTAGATGTGAGGTCTTGAATAGTTGTTATTAAAGTCTATAGTTCCTTTTTTATACTGGAATCCTGGTTGTTTGCCTTAGTATAACTCATGTTGAAAATCTCCCAGAAGTGAAGTATTTGTTCAGATGAAGGTTTTGACTGGAAATTATAACCAACTCCGATTTATAAGTAGATATTCCTGAAGAGAATGTTGAATACTATCAAATTCTGCAAAAATAAATCCACTTTTTCTTGATATGAAACACATTTTCAGTGAAGATATATTTCCTTAGTGGAGCTTGTGAAATCTGCTGCTACATCATGACCATGCTAGCCATGCCCCCTCCTGCACTTTTTCTTGATTGCCTAGATTTCATGTTAATGACTATGAATTCACATTCTATTTTCCTTATAAGGTGGTGCTGCCTACCTACGTCACTTGCATACACCGGCAATTTGGAGTTTCTTGTGACCTGGACTGTTAAGACACTGGTCTGCCTCACACAGGCCCTGCAGATATGACCAGCAACTACATTTTCTTATGGTTATTGCTAATTATAGTCAAAAGGTCTCTCTCTCCATATCACACATAGTTATGTTCAATAAGACTGATCCCTTTAAAATTACTTCCAGCCGAAGAATCCAGGGTAAAATTGTTAAAGCTTTGTTTATGTTGTTGATATATGAGGCCATAGTAGTGGGTATACACGTATCCATGTAGCAGAAGAATTATCTAAGCTATTCAGGAAGCCATTCACAAAACAAAGGTTGGTAATTATTGAAGTAATCCTTGTTTCTAGTGTTGCTCTTAACCCTCTTTGCAAGGTGTAAAATGTAGGATGCATACGTAGTCACACTATTTACAGCATAGCTGATGCCATATGGCTATGTTCACTTACTAAGCAACTTGTGTCAGTGAAGTCACATGCATTTGTTTCTCTGTCTGATAGCTAGTATGCTTATTCAGGAATTGTATTGTACACTTTTGCATGCCCACCACATACGACTTGTGACAAGATACTTTTTAATTAAATGGCAGGCGTGCAGCACATAATGGTGGCAGACAAATAAATTAAAAATAACCATTTGTTAACCTGGTAACTTAACTTAGCTCAAAAATCATTGAACAACTCAACATGGCTCATATGAGGATTGCTGAAACTGTTGTTATCTGATACATTATGCAAAGTGTTATGCACTTTACATTATCAAATAAAGCTATTACAGAAGTAAAATATGATACTCTGTTGTTGTATCCAGACTGTGTTAAAGATACGCATAGTAACTACATGTGGTAATTATTATAATATCCATTAACTCAATGTTCATTGTTTCTATTTACTTCCCCATCAGTCTAGTCTGAGATACAAATAAGGCTATATATATATGCAGTTACAAAATGGTAGATCTGGTCCATACTACAGACAATGCAAGTATGCATTTCCTTAATGACATCTGCCAATTACACACAACCTAGAGGGAAGTTTAGTAATTTTTAATGATCCAGTCCAATGATCTACTTATGACTTGAGGAATCATTATTTAACAGGGCCAATTATCAGTTTGTAATTCTTATAAACCTGGCAGAAGGCACCGTAGACTAATTTGTAGCAGTCCTGGGAAAAACGAATAAAAGAAAAGAAAAGAAGAATGAGTGATTTACACATAAAGAAGTACCACCTAAACTATCTGATGGGAAAAATCGAACAGAAGACAGGACTGACCATGAAAAGCACCACGTCAAATGTTTATCGGAAGATAGAGTCACAAAATACACTAACAAATTCATGTTGGAGAAGAATAAAAGAAATGCTACCACTGACACTCAGCCTGCATGATACTAAATCCCACTCTGATTATACTGCCAGAAATAATTAGCTCTGCTAAGGTGTTTGGTCACCATGCATACAGCCACTAAACATATAATAAAACAAACAACGGAGAAAAGCTTTAATGGTGTTTGAAGTCTTGCAGTCAAACCTGCAAGGGGCCAATGGTGCTATTATTCACTCCCAACATTCTTTTGTGCCCAGAGCAGGAAAAAGCATGAACAGAATTGCTACATAAAGGATAAATTCATGTTTGCATAACAAGTGAAATCCAGCAAAAGCCAAGCAAGCCTAGCCTAATGGTACTAAAATAATAGGTTACTGATTTTTGCACTTTGACTACATTTATGAAGGCTAGATTAAAAGCATTTTCATTGTGAATGCTTTTAAAGCAAATAAAATTAAATACACAGTGAAGCTCAGAAAGCTGAACAAATATGAGCTACTGTCAAAAATCATAATTTTAATCCTGTGAATGTTTAGCATAAAAGAAACATTTCTTAAATCATAAAGGTAATACAAATGGAAAACAAAATCCTGTAATCACTGTATTGTGTCATCTTACATGGTCCTGAATAACCCAGAAGAAGGTATCAGTCAGTGACAAAATGGAAAACCTGTAAAAAAAATAATTAAAGATATAGATAAGATAATATCCTACAGTCAGCACCCTGAAAAAGAAATATAAGCTATTCAGGTCTTTGACAAAATAAAGAAGGTCAGGCAGTACTAAATTGTGGTCTGCAGTGATAAAGCACAGCAATATGCATGTGATATAAGAACTAAATCATGCACATGGCAATCAGTACCTATACAGCTCAGAGAACTATATGGCATACAGAACATTCTCTGTATAAACATACATTCCTATATAGTATACACAGTACTGTTACCTGCTGATTGCCAGCCAGGATCAGAAAGGTGCATAGCATGGTAACCTCTGATGCCAAACATAATATAAAGTACCCTGTGTCCTTGTGGGCTGCAGAGATGTTTTCTAAATAACCAGCATAGGAGCTTTTGATAAAAATGATTTTGGATAAGTGATAGAGATTGTGTAAATGTAAATAAACCTTCCCGTTACACTGTAGGCTGCAAATAATAAGCTAGACATGTTACATTTGGGTTAAAAGTCATATGATGTAATACGTAGTTGCCATATTAGCATCCTCCACTTTGTAAAGGAATAGGTTCCATGTGGCAGCTCCTCCATTTTGTGTTATGCAGCCATATAAGGAGCTCCAGTAATACAAACATGTGCACATCAGGTGATCAGGCTAAAGTAGCAGTTTTAGGTTCATAGATTAGTACTAAGCTAACTGCCCATGCGAGCCATTTTAAGCTTAGCCAATTATCCCTTGGGAGACCCAAACCCTGCACCTTGTGTTTGTAAGGCAAACACCTTAACCATTAGGCCACCCTCCCAACCCCTTTTACCAAAAAAAGGACATAGAATGTAGCAAGCAAAGGAATTTGCCACATCCGGGCATGGAGAAGATATAAATACAGGGATTTTCCAAGGAAGAAGAAGAAGAAGCTCGCCATCTTTGAAACTGTGTGCTGCATCAGGGTGCGGTTGGCAACAAAGGGTTAGCGCCTGGCGTGAATAGCCACAACTACCTAAACTAAATAATCGTGAATTATTTGAGGTGAGCAGTCGCTACAGTAGTAATTCTAGTAAATGCTTAAAGTTGTAAAGTCTCTGCAGGGTCTGATACATTTGGTCAAAATAAAATTATTTAAATATATGTCGTGTAAAGCGTATTTTTACAGGTAGGGATTTAAAACTAAGAAACAAATGGGTGTGCTCTATAAATCCAAATCTTATTTAAACAAAAAATCTATGCTGATGACAAGTAAAACATGTTCACTAACTACTATTCAGCATCCTCTGTTATACTACCAAATATCCAGAAAACACTACTTTATTATGCATAAACTGGAACAGACCTAGAACAAAATTTCAAAGTTTTCTATAAACCAACCATGCAAGGCTCAACACTGTAAAGCATTACAAAGAAAACAAATTAGTTAGAACTGCTAAATACATTAGCTTAGTCTCAACTGAAATCAGTGCATAATATTCGACATAAACGTAACAAAATGTCGCATAGTCAGCAACATGAAAAAGAAATATAATCTAACGAGGTCTTTAAGATCACACAATCAAAACCTAGTAACTACCATTAAAGTAAACATTTAGCAGTTCTAACTAATTTGTTTTCTTTGTAATGCTTTACAGTGATGAGCCTTGCATGGTTGGTTTATAGAAAACTTTGAAATTTTGTTGTAGGTTCATAGGTTCATAGGATGATACTAGGCTGTTCCAGTTTATGCATAATAAAGTTGTGTTTTCTGGATATTTGTTAGTATAACAGAGGAAGTATGCTATGGTGGTACGGCGGTAGCATTGTTACCTCACAGCAAGAGGTTTTCTCGTTCGATTCTCGGCTTGGCTTGGGAGTGTCTTCTGTGTGGAGTCTGCATGTCCTCCCCGCGATTTGGTAGTGTTCGAAAGACATGCGTGCATAAATGGGCGTGCCTTCTTTGAAGGTTGGGTGTCGAGCTGGCACCTCTGCATTTTGTAAAAAAATCTACTGCCAATCATTAGCGGACCAGAGTTCCGCTGTGGTGACCCCTTACCGGGAAAAAGCCGAAAGACAAACAACAACTCTCAACTGAAATCAGTGCATAATATTCAACATAAATGTAACAAAATGTTGCATAGTCAGAAACATGAAAAAGAAATATAATCTAACAAGTTCTTTAAGATCACACAATCAAAACCTAGTAACTACCATTAAAGTAAACAATTACTTCTGTGACTCAATATACTCAGTGGCAGTAATTAGATTATGGAATACTTCCACAAACACAGTATAAGCAGTAGAGCAGACCAAGGCTGAAAAATAAATCCCACACGCAGCGCTGGAATAAAATTGAATGTTTATTCACAAAGCAGCACCTGACGGTTCCTGTTTTGTGAATAAACATTTGAATTTATTTCAGTGCTGCTTGTGGGATTTATTTTTCAGCCTTGGTCTGCTCTACTGCTTATACTGTGCTTGTGGACTTATTGGATTCATACTTAGCTGTGGAGCGTTTATCCCTTGAAGGTGTTTTTTGTTTCTTGGATTATGGAATACAATTCTACTGGATATTAGACTTGAATTCAACTAAAAAGTTTTTTCAGTCAGCACTAAAGAACTATCTTATTAAGTCATGGATCTATCACTGCAGCTAACACTGATTTAACTGCACTTTTTGTCATATTTTTCCTTTTTCTTTAAACACACTAAGACTACAGAAAACTTATTTCAGCTTCACTCAAGGTATATCCCTAATCTAGAGGCACAAAGAAAATATATTTGTTTCACTAACTGGTTAAATTGCTGGTGTCATTGCAGGAGGATCCAATATATGTCCCACTTGCTTTACTAAAGATGTGCTGCACCTCTCAGTTCACGTTTCTGCATACTGGCCGCTGTGCCTTTTTTTTTTTTTTTTTAGGCAAAATCCAGTCGATACACATTCCAGTACAACTAATGTATCAGGTCACATTAAGGGGTTTCCCTTCAAAGCCAGAAGACTAAACAATAAATGATCTGATCTTGAGGCATAACTTTATGTGGAAAGCATCCATGTGTGTAGTTACTGAGACATGGTTTAAATGTAAAGACAGAGAACTCTCTATGTACCATGAATTAGATGTTTTCATGTTTTCAGACAAAGTGGCAATTGCAGTGGAGTTTCAATATTTGTTAAGCAGCATATTATCTCCAAGTAGATCCCTAGGGAACCACAATCTGAACTCATTGCTCTACAAGTCATTCTAGATAGGATCAATTATAAATTAGTAGCTTGCTACACAACACCTTCCTGGTCCCCTGATGACCATGTAAGATTCCTCAGTGTTCTAAATTATCTTCCTATTAGCAAAAGTTCCATTATTTTGGGTGACATTAACTACCTTTCATTAAACTGGGACACTTATACTTCCAATGCACAACATACCCAAAAGTTCCTAGACTCCTTACTCAAAAACTCCCTTGAGTAGTTAGTAAAGAAATCTACTAGAGGGCACTACAGTTCTGACCTGATTATTACTAATATGGCTGCTTCTTGAACTATTCATCTGGTGTCTATTTCCCCAGTGAAGTCAGACCACAAACTTGTGGCCCTCTCATTTAAACTCCCATGAGCCCCTATAGCAAACCCACTGAATTTAATGAATATAAACAAAGCCAACTTACTCTATAAAGATATATCAAAATTTACTTTTGGCTGCACACCCCCTGACAATAATACTGCACCAAGTTTCAATAAGGAATTCTACACCCATTTAGCAAAAATATATAGAGCTAGCAGTCCCTACTGGAGCCACAGACCCGCTGCATAAATAAACTATACAAAAAACATCCTTATGTTATATTGCAGATCCAAACCTCAACTTTTCAAGACAAATATGAAAAGCTTTACAAAAAAAATGGAAACCGCCATCGCATCCACTAAAGGAAACCATGAACTTAGGCTGTTCTCTCAAACAAAGGGTAGCTATGAATCTTTCTTTAGCTATGTTAGAAAACTGAGAAATAATACCACACATTGCTCTTAATTTATTCAAAATAATGCCTCCAATTCTGACCCAGTGGAGATTGCCAACATCCATGCAAACAAATTCATTGGTAACTTCACCCCAGAGACTTATAGCCAAAGCAATGAAATACCTAAATGCTTTAATTCCCTAGTTGTAAGGATCATTTACCAAACGTGCTAACCAAGACCAGAAATACTTACTGCATGGGACCTGACAATATACTGACTCCTTAACCTGTTTAACCTAAGTTTATCTGCTAGTTGCATCCCTGATGAGTAGCGCACTGCAGATGTGATGCCCTTTCAGGGTGGTCTTACTAATGACCCAGGTAATTACAGACGTATCAGTCTTACACATTTCAGCTGCAAAGCCATGGAGTGTGTTATAATCAACCTCATTAACTGCAATATCAAGAATCTTATTCTACTTGATCTCCAAATCTTTGGTTCTTTAAAGGTTAGATCCTGTTTACTGAATCGGGTTAACTTCTTTGAAAGGGTAACAGAAACTGTAGACAGTAGCCATGTGATACACATGGCATATTTTGACCTGCTCAAAGCCTTCAACACCATCCTCTATGATGGCATTATACAGAAGATAAAAGTATTAAAAATTGACCCACGTGTAGTAAGATGGATAGCAAACTCATTGAAAGTCAGAATCCACTGTTTGTGTTTGTAGGAGTCTCAACAAAATGTTTGAATGTGACAAATAGTTTTCTTCAAGGTTTGTGTTGGAGTCTCTCCATTTTGGCCTTTATTTCTCAGATCCCCAAGTGAACAGCCAGGACCTATGGCTAAAAAAGTTGGCAGATGACTACAAACTGGAGGCTATTAAGTCACCCATTTACACCCAAACCATCCAACATGAAATTGCCCTTGTAAACTGTTGATGTACTAAACTGGGCTCAAACTAAAAGCTAAAAAGTGTAGTATCTTCACTTTTGGCAGACAACCCTTCCCTTCATCATTCTGTATAGACAACAGACCTCTACAAAAAGTAAATGCAGTCCCCCTCTACTGACCATCATGTAACAATGGTTCTCAGGAATTTTTTTTATTTAGCAAAGCTAATTGTAAAAGGAATACCTTATGATCTAAAGAGATTATCATTCTCTTATGCTCAGCATTGATCAGACCAGTTATTGAGTACAATACTCCCTTTGAGATGCATGTCACTAAACATATCAAACAATTAGAAAGACCCCAAAGATTCTTAATCAAAAGAATTACTGACCTAAAGTCCCTGAGCTATCAAGAGAGACTGAAAGATCTATCCTTTTATTCAGTGTTGTATAGGCTTTTCAGAGGAGATTTCTGTCTCCCTGGCTTTGCATAAGATACCCAGTTGTCTTGAACTTCCTGTATTTTCACAAGCCCAGTGGCTTCACCAATGCTAGAATCAAGGACCTAAATCTTCCCCAACAGATAAATAAAGTATGGTGGAAGGATAGTTTTATAACTCAGTGCAATCCAAACCTCTGAAATAAACCTACACAGCTGGATGTGTATTCACAGATTTACTCTGAGATACATACATACATACAAATGTTTCAAGCATGGGCAAAACACTTGTTCCCATAATAAATGTCCAGGCTGTTCTTAAAAATATCTAAACTAGTACTTGCTTTAATGTAATTTGGTAGTCTGTTCCAAGCATCAGCTACTCTGTCAGAGAACCAATTAGTACACTTCTCATTCCTATAGAATCTTCTACATAGGTTATCTGATGATTCTCTAGTACTTTTTGATAATCTCAAACATTCCCAGAGGTAGTTGTCCCTAAATGCCTTATATACCTGAATAAGATTTCCTCTTAAATATCTATAAGAGACAGTGTACAAGTTCAGATATTTTAGTCTTTCATAATAACTTAGATTTTCACATTCATGGATGTCCTTAGTATACTTCTGCTGTGCTCTTTTCAGTTTATTCATGCTTTTTTTCTTATAGGGTTTCCATATTGTTATTCCATACTCAAGTTTGGGTCTAATGTAGCTAACAAACGACTTCATTATGTTTGATTTCCTAGACTTTATAAATCTTTTTATACAACCTATAGTTCTATAACTATCATTAGCAAATTGGTTGATATGATTAGAAATACTCATAGCTGAATCTACCCATATACCCAGGTCCTTAAATGAGTCTACAGTTTCAATCACTGTATGCTTTATTAAATATTCACCTTTCATTTTATGTCTCCCAAATCTCATATGCTTAGTTTTTGATGTATTTATCAACATATTATTCTCCTGTGCCCAAATGGTCAATTTAGTCAAATTATTTTGCAGACACGCCTTATCTGTAACACTTTGTAATCAGTTTACCCAGTTTCAGGTCATCAGCATATAGACTGTAGAGCACCTCAGATGAAAAAGTAAGGTCTGAAGATACAATCTAAACAAGTAAGGGCCTAGTACAGAGCCCTGTGGGACACCTTGACTGTAGCCAAGGATTTCACCTGTCCAGTTGGTGTGTGATACTTGCCATGTCCTATTTGTAAGCCATGCAGCTATCCATCTTATCAACAGTACATCAATACCTAGTTGTACTAATTTATTGATCAGTGTTTTGTGCATGACCCTGTCAAATGCTGAAGTTAAATCTATATAAATCACATCACAGTACAATTTTTCATTCATAGCTGTTATTATATTGTTATATAACATCATGTTACATGTGGTAATAGATCTATTTTCAACATATACATGCTGATTTATGGTTTCAAGTCCCAACCTATCCAGTTCTGACAATAACTTATCCAGTATTACCTTCATTATTTTTCCACAATGTGAAAGTAGACTTAAGGGTCTATATGATTCTGGGTCTGTTCTACTCCCCTTTCCCTTAAAGACAGGTTTAATAAGTGCATGTCTCCAATCTTGAGGAATCTCCTCATATTTATATGACCTAGTGAATAATAGATGTAATGACAGTGTAAGTTCTTGCTTAAGTGTTCTCAAATCATTGTTACTTATACCGTCTCCTCCCTGCACTTTGTTTGGATCCAGTTTGCACAGTTCTTTTTCAATATAATCTAATTTGATTCCAGTATCTGGGGTTATCTGGATGTCACTAGGACAACTTACCACCCCTTTTGCGGAGCCAAACTGTTTTGCATAAGATTTTGTAAATATATCTATAATCTGTTGTGTCTGAGAATAAATTTTAGAATCCGTACACAGTTTATCAATTTGTGTATCTTTACTCCTTCCACATCTTATGTATCTATAAAAAGGTTTCCTATTATGCTCAATATCTTTATATAAATTTTTTTCAAATTTTTCTTGAGCTTGTCTAAACTATATGGTATGGGCCTCCTGGAGAAAGGTGACGCAGCATGAGAGAGGATAGTGGCAAGGAATAAATGGTCATAAGACTAAATGGCCTTGGAATATCTATGAAATACCTATGAAATATTAAACTGTTCATACTTAACTTCATCAGCTTTTCATTTCTTTTTCTCTCTTTCAGCTCTGCTAATACATTGTTTTCTCTGTCATTTAGATTTCTGCATCAGCATATACTTTCACAGACTGCAACTACTTTTAAAGCTAATAAAAGTATGATAATAAAATGTAAATATAAATAAAAATTCTAGCTTGGTTGGATCTTTCTTGTATTTACTAACTGCTTTGCCTTTAGTCTTTGGCTTGGCTGTCATTTAGGATATTATGCAGTCGCCATAGTATTTATGGACATCAAGCTTTTGTTTAAGCCAAACAATCCACTTATGATGTACTGTTGAAAAAAGGACAATATATAGCATTGCTGCAGATAGTAGTAGTTGGACTTATTGGCTTTAATAAAAAAGTAATAATTATAAGAGTCAAAAAATAAAATCATAGGCAATCAGAAGCCATGTAGCTGAAATGCTGAT
The DNA here is from genome assembly GCF_019279795.1 of Protopterus annectens. Taxonomy (NCBI): domain Eukaryota; kingdom Metazoa; phylum Chordata; order Ceratodontiformes; family Protopteridae; genus Protopterus; species Protopterus annectens. The sequence continues at coordinate 621,829,213 of NC_056732.1, read as the reverse complement.
ATGTCCTTAAAGGGTCATTTTCATATATCCCATCAGACTCCACTGCATGAGGTTTAAATTATTATGCAGTGAATTCTAGAATGGCTGAGCTTTTTTCTTGTAATTTTTACTAAATGTTTTGACTCTGTTACCTTTCTAACCCTGTTGTTTGAATATTATGTTTGAATATTATTTGAGATATGTTGTGGTCAACCTAGTGTTTATTCACATCAGGCTTGGTTTAAGCTATGTGTTTTCAAATTATGGTCAAACAATTACCTTATGATGGGTTGGTGAGTTTGGGAAATGTTTGAAGTATGGCCCGCCTAAAGCTAGTGTTTTTTTTTTAATTGGCCTGAGTGAACTTTGAGAAGGTTGGGTAGTGGTGCTTCAAAGGCCATTTTCACATAAAATAAGGGCTTTAGGTAAAAATCAGAACTTAAACTATACTACTGCAGGTGGCTCTAACTGGTATTCCCTTATGACAGTCAGGTGGAGCAGAGGTTTTCTGACTTTGTTTAAGCCTTCTAGAATATTCTTTTCAATATTATTTTTATATTTTGTTTGCTATGTTTTCATGGTACAACCAAAAATGTATCATTTTAGCTTTTCTCCCTGGGCTTCTGCTGAAAATATGCACTTCAGAAATGAGTTGGTCTATCCTGGTAAATAAATGCTAATAAAAGAAATAATAAAAGAAATAATCATGGATGTGCTCAATGGGGATGTGGCACTTCAAAAGAAAGTAAACATCAAATGCCAAAATGCAAATACAAGTAGCTGCACAGTTGTGGGAGTGTGCATTTTCAGTTTGTGAAATGACAGCAATCAGACTCTGAATATTAAATAGTGAGTGCAGGTATACACCAAAATAGTAGGAAGTGCACCTTGTATTACTGCAGTGCACTTACTGAATAAACTATTTTGCCTAGTTGGTCACCTTCTTCGAAGCAGTCACTAAAGCCATGGATGAGGGGAAGACAGTGCACACCACCAACCTTGAACTAGCCAAAGCCTTTGACATTTTTTCACACTCAATAAACTCTCCCAAGTAGGCATTAACCCATATGTTACCAGACGGGTAGCTAACTAGCTCACTGATAGAGCCCACTCAGTTAAAATATGGGAAGCAATTTCTAGTACTAGACCTGTAATGAGCAGCATACCCCAAGGATCAGTCTTGGGGCCTCTACTGTTTGAGATATACTTTTCTGAAGTGCAAGTCAAAACCAGTGGTCTGTGGCTGACCAAGTTGGCAGATGGCTGTAAGCTGGGCACTGCCATGAATTCCCCTACTGATGTGAACATCCTCCAAGAGGGCCTTACCGAAACTAATGACTGGTGCCAGAAGCATAGCCTCAAACTGAATGCCAAGAAATGCATCATTATCCACTTTGGGGAAAATGGCATTTCCACTAATTATCACATTAATAACAATGTAATAAGCATGCAATCAGTCGTGTGGGACTTGGGCATTGAGGGTGATAGCAACCTGATTTTGACCACCACATTGTGACCATTGTGTGGAAGGCTTTCTACATGGCAACCTTAGAAGCAAGGACATTTTGTCCAGGAACAAGGAGGTCATATCATCCCTGTACTCCTCCCTTATCAGACCCATTATCAAGTACAATGCCCCCTTCGGCATGTACCTTGCCAAGCACATGCAGCAGTTGGAGAGATCACAGAGGTTCCTGACCAGTAAAATCCAGGGTCTCAAACACCTATCCTATACAGATAGGCTAAAAGCCGTTTCCCTCAACTCAGTCCCATACAGACTGCTCATAGGTGTCCTGTGTCTTGCATACATGGCTTTCTCAGACTCAGCCTTGATGGAGTTGCTGCATATCTATAAGTCAAACTCCACTCGTGCAACCCGCATGCAAGGCCTCAACCTGGTCTGTAACATTAATAGAACTTGTTGGTGGGATAGATTTGTGTCCCAATGACTCACCCATCTGTGGAATAGACTTCCTCTCCATGTCAGAGTACCTCACTAGCCCTTTTTAAGAGGGACCTGGATGACTGGATGGGAAACCGAAAATATACCTCTGAGATCTCACCTGTGTCCCTGCTGGACAGGAAAAACAGGTGATGACTCTGTGGGAATATGGGTGAAATTCTTGGCTAGGCTTATAAGGGCCTCTGGGCCAATAGCCTAGTATCGTCCTATGAACCTATGAACCTATAGTTGTAAATATCATGGAATTATGTTCAGCCAGATGTAGCTCTATACAGTGAGTATATCTGGGGGGTTAAATATAGAGTCATAGTAGAAATGCAAACCCTTTCAGAAAGATTTGGTGTTTTATATGTGTGTGTGTGTGTGCGTGCGTGTGTGTGTGTGTGTGTGTGTGTGTGTGTGTGTGTGTGTGTGTGTGTGTGTGTGTGTGTGTGTGTGTGTGTGTGTGTATGTTCACCAGTATTAGTGCTTGCTACTGTACTGAACAAATGTTACCACTGATGAATCCCTAGTGTTCAAGAATGTGCCATGCAGTTCATAAAATTATGGCCTGGCATGCTTCTCCTTATTCATTCCTGCATGCTAGTTTCTTTTTCCATTAAATTCTGAACTATTTTGTGCTGTGTGATATCACTGTCCTACCACGTTACTGTCCCACTGACCTTTCCTATAAGGCAGACAGCACTCACTTGCATTTTGAAGCAACTATGGCGCAACTTTGCTCCTGCAACTGCACTAGTCAGTAGTGACTTAAACACACACACACACAATATATATATATATATATATATTTATATACAGAGAGAGAGAGAGAGAGAGAGATGAGAGTGAAGGAAGGTTTGTATGTGCGGAATCTGCATGTCCTCCCTGCTTTCATGTGGATTTCCTCAAGGTGCTCCGGTTTCATTCTACATGCATCTGGAGTGTTTCTCCCCAGGCCTGTGCTGAAAATGGGCTTTGTTCCAGTTGGACTTTCCCAGTAAACAAATGTTAAATAAATATATGCAACTTTGTTTATATATGACTGACCACACACTGTGCGGAGCGGTACATATACAGCTCTGTATATGATCATTCCTTCGTGAAGCTACATGTATTTGAGGATTTCTGTCTAGATAGGCTATACTGAAAGTGTAAGACCTTTGCACACCATTGGGTATCTTATCTAAGAGTCATAGTATCTATTGTTAGATAGCTGCAGCTGATGCTGTGTAGGGTTGTCTTTGAATTGCATCAGTTGTACTCTTAAGGCATTCTGGTTCATTAGCATAGGTTTGGCAAACCATAGGCAGAACCTGTTTGTTGAGAATTACTTTGGACTTTTCCTGTGCATTCCAGTCTGCCTCCCCTACCTACATGCTGAATAACATAATTAAGCAATGAGCTTTAAGATTACTAGAGTGAACAAAGACAGTTATTTGTTTTATAATACATTGTTAACATGTTGCTCAACTAGGTTAAGGACCATATTATGTGTAGGTTCATGGTCACCAACTCAGGACTACAGAGTGAAGCATGTTAGCGGCTTGTAGCCTGAAATCTCTGTTCTAAGCTGACAATCGTTAAAATTTTGACAGTGTTGCATCAGGGTCAAAGATCATGGATTGTTCTTGAAAGCCATTGTGACAGTTCTTTTAATTTTTTACAATGTTAAACCTATTTAAAAAAGTTTCATTTCATATACAAAACAGGAGCACTCTGTTGTTGATTTATATATTTAAACTCGCACAATAGACATGTGGAAACACTGAATTCAATTAAGGACTACAGTATCAAGCTTATTAACATTTAATGGTTTTAATCCTCTGCATTAATTTCTCAGGCAGTATTATCTCTTTCATTATGGAAGGAACTATTCTCTGATGAAGAAATTCAATTTTTACAAGGTCACCACTGTATGGTCTCCTCTGCCTTAAAAATTCAAACTCATGTCCAATCTACATTAACTGCAAGTTTATGCTAAAAATGTTCTTCCTCAGGTAATAACTTCCCAACATAATAAATACATATTCAGATAAAAAATGCTCTAGCTGTAAATAAGTTATCTATGTGACTAGCAGCCACTGTAAAGCATTTTATACTGGGAAATGTATTGTGCTCAAAAGTAATGTATTTATAGGACAGACTTCAAAATATCAGTACAGCCCTGCAGAATGCACAGAGTAAAGCACAAAAAACAGAGCAAGCAATGTAAAGTGTAAATGAAACACAATGTGGAATTAGCATATAGTTGAGCAGTAATCAGTAAGTATCAACGTAAAATGCAGAGGTGCCCTTAGATAAGTGCAGCTATAAAGAGTAGAGCAGGAACACAGCAAAGGAAATAGCAGTGTTTTTGGAAAAGGTATATTATATTTGTTGTTGAATGACATACATATATGTTGCTAATGGGAAAAAAAAGAGGTTAAGGTATCAAATAAAGGTAGTGCACATAGGTAGACAAGTGAACATTCTTAGCATACAACTAAGTACATACCAATACCACAATAATACATGAATATATAACTATGTGCAATATCAGAATATTGCAGATTCTGTGAGGTAGCTGAGGACATTAAAAAAGGTCAGCATGTTTTCATGCCACATCACTAATATTACATTCTTTATCTAAAAAATAATATGGTCAGTAGGCTGTGTGGGTTAAACACACACACACACACACACACACACACACACACACACACACACACACACACGCACACACGCACACACACGTACACACACACACACACACACACACACACACACACACACACACACACACACACACACACACACACACACACACACACACACACACACACACACACACACACACCAATAAGTTGGGAAGATAGAACTGTAGAAGTTGGCTGAAGTCAAAGAGGGTGGCACACATGGAAGAAGAGGAAGGAAGGCCAGAGTGAAGATAAGAGGGTCATGGGTACTTTTTGGAGTTGGGAATACACTCCAAACACAGGAGGTATCAAAAGAACCAAAATCAGGGCCAAACCATCAACCCTATAATAAGAAGGCAAACATCTATCCATTAAGTCTTGCAACCCTGAAAGTTATTTACATACATGTTTATATTATTTCAAAACAGCAGATAAATATTTGTGCTGCAGCAGAGAGTCATCACAGCATAAATGCAGGATTATTTAAGCAAATGCTACTGATATGGTAGAATATCACCTGCCATTTGTGGGCATCAATCATCCCCACTGCATGTACACCACATTTGTACATATGCACTATTCCTGATATGCTATAGTTACTTGTATCATGACATCATGTACAATGGTTTTTGTTACGGTTTTGCCCACTACATGGTGATGCCTACCTACTAAGGCCACAACATGGTAGCTGTATATTAACATTGCACATTGCCTTGTCTGATACCACAAAAATAAGACTGTGTACATGAAGAATAAATAATGCTTTTTGTGCCACATGCATAACATACACCTGAATAATGTACACTTGTGTCACTGTACTGCAAGTGTGGATCAAATAGTATCAGCTGCCTATGGAAACCTAATGTGCTGTTACAGCAAAGTACCTCTGCAGGTTTGCCATGCAGTATTAAGCAATAAGTGCAGTTGCACATCACACATGAATGCACAGATGACATACATACTTGTACCATATGTAAAAGCAAAAATGTGGATGTTGCAATACTACTTACTGTGTACAAAACACCTAATGTGCGATACCTCTAGTGGAGCATGTGTACATAACATAAGGATTAAATGCAATATGATGTATGTAAATGTAGAAAGAAAATGTCACATTGTAATGGTGACAAGCACACCTCTACAATACAGATAGCACAGGGAGCCCAATCAAGGATATAGTCAGTATCCATTCCATAAGCAGTGAGGTGGTGAAGTTTTCTCATGTTTGTGCACAATGTTCTGTATTTGGGAACATTTTTCAAGGTTTGTGAACTTATTTCCAAGGATTCCTGATACTGCAGAAGTTCTGCCTTTTGTTGTAAAGCATTTGTTACTGCACTTGAGCTCAAAACCAGTTTGTTTTACATTAGGAAGGTTTTAGACTGCACTCTGGTGGGAGCAGAGGGCTCATTCAACCCATCTAAGTTGGGAACTGCTGTTTGAAGGCTTATTGTGTATTTATATGATTGACCTGAAGGCTTAACTGTGTCAAGGTCTTTCATCCTACTGGTAAAAAAATACTTTATATTTGTGCATTGTGCAAATGTGGTTACCAATGCCTTGTATATATGCAAACTCTCCAGTTTAAAATCCTGTATAGGAAATGCTCTCCATAGTCACCTACGTTCTATAGCTGCTTGAAGATCTGCCAGTTTGTGTAGAGGGCAGCACCACTGCAACTCCTCCTATAGTATGCCATTAAACACTCTCACTTAGACCTTTAAGTCTCTTCCCTACTCCTTCCCATCTGCTAAGGATCTGGTATAATGGATACGATCCAGAAAAATACCACCACCAGCAAGATAGTCCAGGAATGAAAAATACAGGCCAAGAAGAGCTTCCAGTAGTTTAATAAAACACAGCAAAATTGACAAGATAGAGCACTTTCATATAAAAATATACTTCATCAGAATCTGTTACAAATGCACGACACAAAGTTTAAATGCCCCTCCCTGTAATCACATGACAGTTTGCATCATCAATGCACCCACTTGTAAAAAAAGCATGCCTTAAAGCAACAACATGTTACAAGTTAAAACTTAAAAAATATGATGTTATCTACTAGTTTTCAAATATAAAATGAAAATAAAAATAATATTTGCCCAACAAAAACATTTTTCTTATATATAGTTTGTTGAAATGCACAAAACAACAGCACCTGGCCTCACAGTATATGATTTAAGTTTTAAAACACAAGCTATAGACACCCCTTCATTAAGACCAGGGGGTTAGTAGCATTTAATCTAAACTGCCAACGCAGTTCCCTTTCTTCCAATTTATCCTACCACGGTCCCTCCTCTTGTTCCAAAACGCAAAATCGAAAACTGTGACTGGGGTACTCTATAATGTGTTTAGCAAGGGCACTTTTACTATCCAGTTTTCTAATATCAGCTTTGTGTTCATAAATACACTCTTTGATTTTCCTCTCTGTCTTGCCTACATAAAATCTTTTACACAGTTGACATACAGCAGCATAAACCGCCCCCATACTGTTGCAGTTACAAAAATTCCTAGATCTAGTTGTCATTTGGTTTAACACCAGGCTGTCACCTTCCAGTGTGTCATTACAATAATTTCAAAAGCCACATTTGTAGGTGCCAGCCCTTTTGTTACTGCATCCATATTCTCAGTGGACAAATGTGTGCTCAAGATAATTTTTAATGGTCTTGCCCCTTCTAAAGACCACGGTTGTATGGTTCCCTATTTTGTCTTCAAATTATTTAAACAAATAAAAAAATCTGCCAGTTTTTGATCAAAATGCCCCTAATCTGAGGAGCCTCATTACAAAATTCTGTAACAAAGGCTTTTTCATAATAGGCCCATCCACTTGTTTTCTAGAAAATGCACCTGTGGCCAAAGTGGAAGTGGGGTATATAAGGAGTACTATATCTCCCTTCATTCTTTTCTCCATTATATTATCCTGAATCATGGCAACTGTGCCCTCAGGGTACCCCCTCTTGAGTAACATGTGCCACAGCGTCTCACATTCTTCCACAAAGTGGTCGTAAGAAGAAACCATTCTGGCCACTCTAATATATTGGCCTTTGATAATTCCTATTTTTTGATGGGGAGGATGGTTACTCTCAAAATGTAATAAGTTGTTGCTGTATGTGGGTTTTCTGTAAATTTTGCTAGCCCATTGTTCATTCTGATAATCTTTTAAAGAAGTAACATCCAAATAATTGCTACTTTCCAACTGAATGGTGTGGATAAACCTCAAAAAAGATGTAGAGGAATTAATAAATTCCATAAAATCCCAGATCTCCTCCAGGGGTGTATCCCAGATGATAAAAATATTGTCCAAAAAGTGGAGATATAACTTCCAAGGTTTAACCTCATACTGTCTGAAAACACTTTTTTTTACAAGTGAGTGCATTGATGATGCAAACTGTCATGTGATTATAGGGAGGGGTATTTAAACTTGGTGTCTGTGCTTTTGTAACAGATTCTGATGAAGTATATTTTTATATGAAAATGCTCAAATTTGTCAATTTTGCTGTGTGTTATTAAAATACTGAATAAGAGCTTCTCTGTCATCTCTGTTTCTGGCCTGGTGGATATGGCCATCCAGAAACAGTGTACTAATTGCCTCATGTTCACTGACAGAAACTTCATTTCAGAACATTCAAACAGTAAGTGAGAGATGTAGCCACACAACATCAGTGGAGGCAAAGCTCTCACATGCACACATGAAAAATGTCAGTTTAACACCCAAAACACTGACTACCAACACCATGTAGGAAACACATAGACCCATATATGCTGAGGTACTCATATGAAATTTACCCAGCCTCAAAGACCTTGTAAAAGCAGCTATCAGTAACCCTGCACACACACAAAAAATTACTCAGAAAAACATAGTAGCCCAACTTCCAAGCCCCTAAGACAACATACCACGCAATCAAACATTCTAGTTATTTGGAATTCCATTGTAAGACATACTGATGTCTCCCTTACCAGGCTAAACAAGGAGAAGATCACAGTGAGCTGTCCGTCTGGTGCCAGGATCTGCCAGATCACACATGTACTTAGGTCTTTAAACCACAAGTACCAGTATGACATGGTCATAGTCCATGTGGGTGTAAATGACCTATGACATACCTCACTGAATTGTATAAAGAGAGACATGATGGATTTGTCTGAATATATATCCCAGGTGGGTATGAATCTAGCCTCAAATAGCATCCTACCTTCACCAATGATAATGCCACAGTGCCAACAAAAAATTATCATCTTCAACAATTTGCTTAGTCTCTGCTGCCACAACAAGGGGATCCAATACCTGTCAGCCTGTGGAAACATGACTGCCAAATCACAATGCTTTGCCAGAGATGATTTGCACTTGTCATCACGTGGCTTCCAGATATTGGCAAAAACTTCATCTAGCCACATAGTGCCTTTTCTAGGCCTTTCCAAGTTGTTAAACCCTCCAACATAACAAAAATCACTCACGGCCACCTAAAGGTATTGCTGCTCAATGCTAGGAGTTTAAATAAAAAACTACACTCCCTGGAAGTACTCTTCATTCTGGAGAATGCAGACATATGTATAGTCATGTAAACATGGTTCAGAACCATGGACAGCACCCTGGCTATCAAAGGCTACAATGCCTTTCATACATTTTGATCCCCCTCAGCTCAGAATAAAGTAAAGGGAGGAGGTGTTTCAGTGTTCATAAAGGATAAGTAAACCACAAAACTGGTCCAACAACATGACCTGCTTGGGCTGCTCCATGTCCAACTAACCACAGGTGCAGCCACCTATTATATCCTTACTAGCTACAGATCCCCTAATGCCAGTCTGGAAAAAAGACACTTCCCATCAAATTCTACTGAAATCTCTTAACATTCAGCCTAACACCATACTTATGGGTAACTTCAACTACCCTTCCATAAAATGGGAGACTTATATGATCCATAATTCACTTGCTCAGAGGTTGTTGGACTTCATTAATGCAAACACCCTGGAGCAACTACTTAGCTCCCAAACTAAAGGTACAAATATCCTAGACTTGGTACTCACAAGCATGGGGAGATGCTGCTCCTCCCATGCATTAACTCCTCCATGGTAGGATCTGACCACAAAATGATCTCCTTTAGTACTAAAACTAACCTATAATCCCCATTAAACTCCAAACCTGTTAAGAAATTTGCTAAATCCAGTGTACAAGAACAAAGGGGACATCCACAATTGTGGGCAATACAGAGGAATCAAACTCTTATTACATTGCATGAAAGTTCTAGAGAGAGTGATTGATAAACAGATATGCAGAATAGTAGAATGTAAGATGGGAGATGAGCAGCTTGGATTCAGATCAGGATGCAGCACAAGTGACCCAATGTTTGCAGTGAGACAGATAGCTGAGAAGAAGCTAGAGAAGAGTAAATAGTCCAACTGGGCATTCCTAGACTTGGAGAAAGCATATGACAAGGTCCCAAGAAAACTGATCTGGGCAGTAGTGTAGTGTATCCTACATGAACTGAGGCAAGAGCTCTCAGCACCTCTAGGCACCCTATTCAACTAAAGCCTGTGCACTGGCTTTGTCCCAGCAGAATGGAGGACAACAACTTTCATCCCTCTGCACAAAGGTAGAGTGTCCACCAACCCAGGCAATTATAGGCCAATCAGCCTAACAAGCTTGATCTGCAAGGCCATGGAACGCATTATCATGGACTTTATAAACAAGGAGACTGGCAACCTCCAAATGCTTGATCCCATGCAGTTTGGTTTTGTCAAAGGGATATCATGCCTGTTAAACCTGGTCACCTTCTTCAAAACAGTCACTGAAGCCATACAAGATAACAAGACAGTGCATACCACCTACCTTGACCTAGCCAAAGCCTTATACACTATTCCCCACTCAGGCATAATAAGTAAACTCTCCCAGCTGGGCATCATCCCATATGTTACCAGATGGGTAGCTAACTGGCTCACTGATAGAACCCACTCATTCAAAATAGAGGAAGCCATGTCTAGTAATAGACCCATAATAAGTGGTGTACCCCGAGGATCGGTCTTGGGACCTATACTGTTTGGAATATACTTTTCTAAGGTGCAAGCCAAAACCAGTGGTCTTTGGCTGACCACGTTTGCAGATCACTGCAAGCTGGACACTGTCATAAATTCCCCTAGTGATGTGAACATCCTCCAAGAGGGTCTTAACCAAACTAATGACTGGTCACAGAAACAGGGCCTCAAACTGAATGCCAAAAATGCATAATTATCCTGTGTGAGGAAAATGGTGTCCCCACTAATTATCACATTAATAACAACGTACTAAGCATGCAATCAGTCTTGAGGGATGTGGTACCCAGCTTGATAGCAACCTGACTTTTGCCCACCATGTTGCCTCTATTGTACAGAAGGCTTTGGCAACTTTCAAACAGTGGACCCCATGCAATTTGAGTGCATGAAGGGCCGATCTTGTCTCCTGAACCTGATTGACTTCTTCAAATCAGTCTCCAGAGCCATGTATAAGGGTAAGGTAGTCCACACAGCCTATCTGGACCTCGCCAAGGCCTTCAACACCATCCCCCACTCTGGAATCATAGATAAACTTACTAAGCTGGGCATTAATCCCTATGTCACTCAATGGGTTACCAACTGGCTTACTGACAGAACCCAGACTATAAAAGTAGCTGACTCCAAATCCAGCTCCAGACAAATGACAAGTGGAGTATCTCAGGGTTCAGTCCTGGGACTGCTGTTGTTTGGCATCTACTTCTCTGAAGTACAGGCCAACATTAAGGAACTCTGGCTAACAAAGTTTGCAAATGACTGCAAACTGGGAGCCATTATTGAATCCCCATATGATGTAGATATTCTACAAAAGGACCTCACAGAAACAGATGCTTGGTGCCAGAGCCATGGGCTCAAGCTCAATGCCAAGAATTGTATAGTTATCCCCTTTGGGAAAAAACATGTACCCATGAATTACCACATAGGTGGCAGTACACTAAACACCGAAAGTGTGATAACAGACTTAGGGACACAGGTGGACAGTGGTCTCACCTTCGATAACCACATCACCTCAACAGTCAGGAAATCCTTCTATGTGGTATATCTCATCACTAAGGGCTTTTCATCCGGAAAAAAGGAGGTCATTGTCCCACTGTACTCATCCCTCATTAGACCCATTATAGAATGCAATGTCCCGTTTGGTATGTACCTTTCAAGACATCTGCAAAAACTACAGCTGCAGAAATACCTCACTAAAAGGATCACAGGCCTAAAGCAGATGCCCTATGCTGACTGTCTAAAACAGCTCCACATATACTCTGTCGCATACCGTCTACTCAGAGGCAATCTCTGCTTAACATACAAAGCCATGTCAAACCCAGAGCTGTTGGACATGCTACACTTAAAGAAATACCAATCCCTCAGAGACACATGCTCCAGGGATCTAAACCTTATCATCACAATGAACAAAACATGCTGAAGGGATAGGTTCCTGACCCAGAGACTCCCCAGACTCTGGAATAGACTGCCCATACATGTCAAGCAGACCGCCTCTTTGGCCCTCTTCAAAGGGAACCTTGATGATTGAATGGGCAATAGGAAATTCACCCCAGGGATCATGTCAGTCGCACTGCTAGACAGGGGTCCAGGGAAGTAAATACTGTGGGAAGAAATAGCCAGGGAATTGTTATGGCTAGGCTTGTATAGGCCATAGGGCCAATAGCCCTAGTACCAACCTATGAACTTTTCTACATGCCCAAACTCATAAGTAAGGGTATTTCATCCAGGAACAAGGAAGCCATAACATTCCTGTACTCCTCCCTTATAAGACGCATTATCACGTACAATGCCCCCTTCGGCATGTACCTTGCCAAGCACATACAGCAGTTGGAGAGACCACAGAGGTTCCTGACCAGGAAAATCCAGGGTCTCAAACACCTGTCCTATACAGATAGGCTAAAAGCCCTGCCCCTGTACTCAGTCTCATACAGATTACTCAGAGGTGACCTGTGTCTGGCATGCAAGGTCGTCTCAGACTCAGCCTTGATGCAGTTGCTTCATATCTGTAAGTCAAACTCCACTCGTGCAACCCACACACAAGGTCTCAACCTGGTCTGTGATATTAATAGAACTCGTTGGCAGGATAAATTTGTGCCCTAATGACTCCCCCATCTGTGGAGTAGACTTCTTCTCCATGTCAAGTAGAGTATCTCACTAGCCCTCTTTAAGAGGAACCTGGACAACTGGATGGGAAACAGAAAATATACCCCTGGGATCCCACCTGTGTCCCTGCTGGACAGGGAAAACAGCTGCTGACTTTGTGGGAACATGGGTGAAATTATTGGCTAGGCTTATAAGGGCCTCCAGGCCAATAGTCTAGTATCATCCTATGAACCAATGAACCTATGGTTCGAAGTCCCAGAAACATTGGTAGAATTAGTGCAGGCTCTGTGCAAGGACCCGATGACTCAAGTACGAACAGTGTTCACCCTCACAGAGGGGTTCCCAGTGGGAGTGGGTGTACACCAGGGTACAGCTCTGAGCCCACTGCTGCTCATACTGGTGATGGACTACATTAGCAAACAGGTTGGAGGGGACAGATCAACAAAGTTGTGTATGCAGATGATGTGGCACTACAGGCAGACTCTGAGCAAGAAGATGGCATTCTAAGATGGCGCAGTGATGCAGCAGTAGCGCTGTCACATCACAGCAAGAGGTTTTCAGCTGGAGTGCCTTCTGTGTGGAGTCTGCATGTTCTCCCTGCATTCATGTGGGTTTCCACTGGGTGCTCTGGTTTCTTCCCACATTACAAAGACATGCGTCTGGAGCATTTCTCCCCAAGCCTCTGCTGAAAATTGGCTTCATTCCAAGTTGGACTTTCCCAGTAAACAAATGTTAAATAAATAAAATAAAATAAATAAAAAACTACAGCAAAGTATAGAGGAATGGAATGCAAAACTGAAGGCACATGCAATGAAACTAAGCCCAGCTAAGACAGTGGTAATGGCAGCAAACTGGAGAAATCAGAGGAAGCTAAGAATTGAGATAGAAGGGAAGATAGTGGAACAGGTAAACAGCTTCAAATATCTGGGAGGGGTGGTTGAGGACAAGGGAAGTCTGAATGAAAAGGTCAAAGCTAGAATCAGAGGGGCTGCAGCCAACTGGCATAGAGTGTCAGGTGGAATCTATGACAGAAGAATGCCAAAGAAGCTGAAAATTAAGATGTACAAGACATCGGTGAGACCAGTACTACTGCATGGTACAGAAACCTGGGCAGTGAAGGCAGAGTAGATGAAGAAGCTAAAGGTATTGGAAATGAAGTGCGTGAGAAGGGTGGTAAGATGTACTGCGTGGGACAGATGAAGAAATTAGTACATAAGAGTAGAAGCCAAAGTAGCTCAAATTGCAGAAGAGACCAAAGTGAACAGATTACAGTGGTTTAGACATATGTGCAGAAAAGCAGAAGACAATCTGGTGAAGAAGATTTGAGACAGACAGGAAGAAGGTAAGAGGAAACGAGGGCACACAGCAAAGAGGTGCAGGGATTGCATGAAAGAAGATCTGTGACAGTCAGGCATGAGTATTGAAGAAGACAGGAGAGTGGCATTGAAGTGAGAGAGATGGTGACAGTTACACGATTCCCTGACCCCATGTCAAAAATGGGAAAAAGGGGGCTGATGATGATAATGATAAACTACCTCAAACTAAGTGATGGCTTATTAAACTTCCAAGCTCTTCCAAATATGGATGATGCTGAACCCTGCTCTAAGCAGTACACAAAAGCAGTGTACAACCTCATTCATAGCTATATAGCAGTGGCAGTAACTGTTTGAGTAAAATCTACTATTACTGTCAAAAATAAACCACCCTATTGGACCCCTAGCATAAGTAGGTTATTCAAGAAACGGAAATAAATCCTCTTCAAAGACAAGACAGAACAGACAAAACAGTGTAAAGGGACTCTCCAGTCTACATAAACAAATCAGAGAGCTGGTCAAATCTGCTAAAACAAACTACAAGACAAAGATAGCCTCCCAGGTGAAAGATAAACACAGGGCTTTTTTAATTATGTTTGTAACATCAGGGGAAATGCTCAGTAATGTGCCAAATTAATCATGGATGGCAACACTTACACCCAACCTGAAACTATAGCAAAATATTCTCAACAACGCCTCTCCTCTTCACTCCTTCTGAATACAGCAGGATACCAATGTGTAGGACTCCAAACAGAAAACAGCCACTGATATAATCCTTTATTCTAGCGCCTCGGTAAAAACACCTTCATGGAATAAGACATATACAAAATAGCCATCCTTATAAAGCACCTTCTTAATTACTACCAACTTATCAATTATCTCATAAAATATTTCTTAAAGCAGACACTTCCAATTCAAATGAGACTATAGCAAACCTGCTTGCTGACAAGTTCAGTTCAAACTTCTTCCCCCATCACTTTGTACCACACCCAAAGAAATATCTGCAACCATTCCCCTAAAGTTCAACAGGAGGGAAAAAATCCTCACTGTGCTCACTAAAGCCAAAAAAAACCCAACTCTGTTGCTACTGGAAACATTCCAGGATGCTTCTTAAATTGCTTAAAACAGGGTCTATCATGGCCTCTAAAAACCCTCTTTAAACACAGCCTCTGAATGGGATTTTGTCTCAGAGGAATAGAGAACTGCAGCAGTCATCTGTCTGCACAAGGGAGGCCCATCAACTGACCCAGGGAAATACGGGCCCATAAGCTTGACTAGTCTTATCTGCAAGGCATGGAGAGAATTTTCATGGACCTGATTGATAAAGACATAGTAAATCTCCAAACACTGGACTAGGCAATAATTGGCTTTGTCAAAGAGAGGTCTTGCCTGCTCAATCTAGTGGACTTCTTTGAGAAAGTTACCAGGACCATGGATGAGGGTAAATGGTATACACCTCTTATCTAGACCTGACCAAAACTTTCAACCCAATCCCCCCTCAGGATCATAGATAAACTTACTGCGTTAGGCATAAACCCCTACATCATCAGGTGAATAGCAAACTGGCTCACTGCTAGGTCACATTTTGTCTGGATAGGAAAATCCACTTCCAATAAGAAATCTGTCATTAGTGGTGTCCCGCAGGGCTCTGTGTTAGGACCCCTCCAGTTTGGTTTATATTTCTCTGAAGTGAAGGCCAATGTTGGGGACCTCTGGCTCACCAAGTTTGATGATGACTGTAAGCTGGCAGCAATCATCGAATCCCCAAACAATGTTGACATCCTCCAAACAGGCCTAAAAATGACAAGCAACTGGTGCCAAAATCATGGTCTAAGAATAATGCTAAAAAATGTGTAACCATACCCTTCTGTAAATCAAATATCTCTGCAAATTATAATATTGATAGGACACCCTTAAAAGTAAACTCAGTGGTGAGGGCCCTAGGAACACACACAGATAGTAACTTAAGCTTTGTGTACCAGGTAGCTATGAAATTGAGGAAATCCTTCTGTGTGGCTCAACCCTTAAGCAAAGGAATAGCATTATGATCAAAGGAAGTCATAGTGCCTTCTGCCCTCATCAGGCCCATAATCGAGTGCAATGCTCCCTTATGCGTATACCTAACCAGGCACTTACACCAATTGGAATGGCGCCGGAGGTTTCTCCTTAAAAAATACAAAGCATAAGACACATCTTATGCGGATCGACTAAAGACCCTAACTGTTTACTCCATCTCGTATAATTTATTTAGACGTGACTAATGCGTGACCTACAAAGCATTGTCTGATCCAGTCCTGATGAAAATTTTTCATATCTGCAAGACAAATTTTATGAGGCTTACACGTTCTATGGATCTGAACTTTATTTGTGACTCTGACAGAATTTGCTAGAGAGACAGATTCTTATCCCAAAGACTACCTCATCTATGGAATAAACATCCTATATTTGTAAAACAAAACGTGTTCATCACTGTCTTCAAAAATAATTTGGATAAATGGATGGGGAACTGTAAATGCACTCCTGGGGTACTGTCTGTGTCCCTTATGGACAGAGGCAGTCTGTAAAATGAAAAAGGGCTCCAACACCCAAAGACCCACTACCCTAACAATACCCCATCCCATATCTGGGGAATTAATTTATAATATTGTTGTATCCTGGGTATTATTGACTAGGCTTGTAAAGGTTCTTGCTCCATTAGCCTAGTGATCACCTATGAACCTATATATCTAGACATTGAGAGAGAGAGAGAGAGAGATTAAGAGATAGATGTGCAGATTTCTTGATTACGGGTGTCCTAGGCAGATGAACAAGACCACAGTAGTCATAAAGGGCACAGATGTGATTATCAATAGTGCAATGTGGCAAACAGATAGACTTCCTTACCAGATACTTCTTCCCTGTTTGGTGAGCATATCATCTGCAATAATGCAGATCCTGTATTATAACAAGGCACACAAACATCAACATATGAGTATACTCCATGGTTATGACAGGAGGCAGAGATGATTATGGAGCACACTAACAATATATGGAGACACTAACATGACATACGTTGCAGCTGTGCAGCTGTTGAGAGATCTATGGAATTAAAGAAGCAGCATCACAGATGTTGCTGAGAGTGCTATGTATGCACTCTACTAGTAAGATAAGAGGCTGTAACACTTTGTGCATCCACATCAAGTGCACTTCCACATTCATGGCATACTTCGGCTGCTGTACCATGGATATACAATATGGTAATAATTGTGAATTAATGTTCTTTAATGACAAATGATGCATACTGCAGTGTTTGGAAGGGTAGGACGTACCTCTGCATCCTAGAACACTTGCATCAGTACCTTCCTAGGTATCCCACAATCATGACTGGTGGTATGATGTGAGGCTAGAAACATTGTTATCTCATCTGGGGAGGCAAGGATGGCCACCACTAGTGGCATTCCTCAACTTCTCATAGAGGCGGAGTCTGTTGGCTGCACAGAGGAGCATGTCAATTGTCTAATGTAAGCACCCACAACCTTGATCTTGTTTTAAGGTCCGTCCACACTTAATTTCTCCAGACAGCACTGCCTATTCATTGAAGAAGGCTGCTGCTATGCTGGTGCAGAGCCTTGACTATTATTTTATACTCTCTATGTGAGAAATTGTCTCCCCTATTTCTGATTGACATCTGGAAGACAGGGTGATATGCACATGTTAGACTTTATACAGGGACTCATAGATTGACATGATAATGTTAAAAGTATATGTCAGTTGAACTGCTCACATCTCATTAGCAATGCAAAACTATGCAAAACAATCCATTTCATGTATTACATGGTTATATATAGATAATATGAATAAAAATAAAAAAACATGTCTGTATACATAATCTGTAAGGGCTAACAACACTACCATCTCTACCAATCCATTTAACAATTATTTATAGGTTATATATGCAGAGCTAAGATGTGAGTCCATGTCAGTAGATATTACAAGTAAGGGACAAACACATAAGCAATATGCCACAAACCCAAAACTACAGCAGTGGTGTTGCCACGCACTTCTAAACAGAAAGAGTATGTGTACCTCAAGATTGTAGGGTGCATGTCATATACTGCTGCAGTCACTGATACACTTTGTAACAGATCCCTCCATCCACAACCCCTTTTCCCATTTTTACATATGGGTCTGGGGTGTCACTTCAACAGTGATAATCACATCACCGGGTGGCTGGCATATCATAACCAATATTGCTGTCATTACAGGGTAAGCAATGCACATACTGAAAGTTATACAGAATCAGTGAAAAAAAGTCAGCATGTTAAAAATAACTGTTATGCAGTCATGGCTATATATCAACACAAGAAATAGTGAACATTCAAAGTCATCCTCGTGTTGCCTCTGTCAGATTGACTGTACTAACAATTACGCTTATATTACTAAACATCACATTTCGTAAGTATCTGTAAATTAGTCACTTAATATACAATTTACAGAAATCCTCACTAGTCATTGATGTGCGTAAACATACCACAGACATTGCAGGTTATTCAGAAATAACTATGGATACATATTCATTCTGTCCATATCTATATTGCCCAGAGGCTGTTTCCTTTTCAACCATACAACTGCACATAGGGAAAATCTCCTTGTTGCTGATAGACATCTGTATGCATATTGTTTAATTTTTACCCCTATTTTATGTAACAGACTGTAATATAGACAATTAAAAAAAACTGAAAACATGTATAAGTTGACTTAAACAGAATAATAATAACATACCTATGTGATAATAACAATCTATTTCACCCGACAAAGGCAGATAAATGTAAATCAGGTATAGTTTAAGGGAAGTTTATCTATGCAAATGCAGCTTTTAAATACCATTTGCACCATACATAATTAATGAGGTTCATCAACAATCAATGTTTTGGAATCACATTTGCAAATGTCAACGTAAGTTCTCAAAATCAGATGCACTAACCTATAGCTCGGTGTTATGTGTAAGGTGCTTGGCTAAATTACCCAACAGATATCATTAAACAGGAATACCTGTAACATGTACTCAATGCCCTCCAATAGTCTGATAAAATCCTATATGTGTCAACTTTAAAATGTAACATTGATACATTTACTGCTCATACCATTGCAATCTGCAAACTGAGTGGGACCTCAATTAGCATTTTGGAAGGTATTTTCAACAATTTTCGAATGAAATAGTGAGGATGTCGACCAAGAGGTGGTTTTAGCATATCAGAGTAACTAACTGGACAAAGGAGGAGACCACCCACATGCTCACTGTTTATGCTGGACATGAGCAGAGGATGCAGTTAAACCACTGGAACTTTGCAAAGCTCGATATATGGAAATGGACTGAAAAGGAGCACCATAGACAGACATACTCAGATCTACCAGACTGGCATGCAGGTCAACTACTGCTGTGGTGACCTACACTGGAGGGATGTGGATGATCTTCACCAGATGGCCGCAGAGGTCTGATACAAGAAAAAAAAAAAAAAACAACGGCTTAGCAATGCTAAAACTCTTTATTAAAATACAACATAAAGCTTTTGGATAACAATCCTTCTTCAGTGTGATACCAAAGAGAATAAAAACTCAAACAACAATTTGCCAAAGTCACAAGACACAGCTCAACCATCTACAAACTAATATCAATTAAGAGTTAATTCAAGAATAAAATCGTTTCAAATAATTATTTCTGTTAGAGAACAGGTTTAATGTGGACCATCTTATTTATTCCAGGTTCATGGTCTGCCTGTAATTTTAATATCCAAGCATATTCTTTCAGTTCTAAATTATTATTCATATCATCTCCCCTTAAACTTTTATATAATATGTCAATCACTCTAAACACAAATTCATGCTGAGTTCCATTATCAGTTACATGCTTAGCTAATGTATTAGTCAATACACTTCTACGAATATCAAATTTATGCTCAGTGATTCAATCTTTGAGCTTTCTAGTTGATTTTCCTACATAAAAACTTGAACAGCACTTACAAGTAGCTATATAAACAACAAATGGTATATTACATGTAGCAACACATTTAAAAATATATTTCTTGCCTGATACTGGATGTATAAAGGTGTAGTTACTACATATGATACTAGAGCAAGAACAATTATAACAGGGATGTGTGCCTGAGTTATTGAAAATTTGACATTTTCTATTTAGAATCATATCTTTATAGCATAAATGGCTCTTTAAACTAGAACAATTTCTATATGCAAACAATAGTTGGTAATTTACAATGTGCAAAAGTTCTGGTAAGGCTTTCAAAATATCCCAGTTATTTGCTATATTTTTTTAACTGCAGCACTACATCTACTGTATGTGGTTACATAACGCAAGGAAAATGTCTTATTAGAAGATGCATTAGGAACGGTACCATTCAGAAAATATGGTTTTACATTATCATGTCTATCTTTCATAACATCTTCCCGTATCCTATGCAACATTTCAATATTATAACCCCTTTCTTTGAATTCAACTGTCATATCTTGCATTTGATTAATACAAGTTTCATCTTCAGTATTCAATCTACTTAGATGTAGATATTAGCTTTTTACAATTCCCTTGAAGGTAAGCTGAGCATGCATACTCTTCCTATGTAAATATTTATTCTTATGTACATTCTTCTTATGAACACTAGTATGAATTTTAGCACCATCATATACTAAATTAACTTCCAGGAAATGCATCTCCATCATAGATGAGTTCATTTCAAGCTTTAAAAAATCTGTTGTTTGGTTTAAAAAGCAATAAATTCAACAAGTTCATCATATTGGACATGCCATATGAGAAACACATCATCCACAAAACGATTATAAAATATACCGGGCCAGTGTACACATTATGAGGGATTTTTGGTTATGACTGTGCACTTTTTCGGACTTCACACATATGACTATTACTGATATTCCATCATATATAATGTTATAATCAGTAATGGCTATAATGTCCCTTAGCTCATATGGCAAACTGACAGCTGTTCTCCTACGTGCAGATTCAAATCCCACTGTAGCCTATTTTTGAAAATATTGGCAGTTATTTATGTAATATTACGCATCACATATGGAAGACCTATGATTGTTTGGTAACTTATGCAGTACGATACAGATTTCTACACATTTAGCATGGTTGTATTTCATTAATGTCTATAGCACTTAGGCCTCAGATGACTACGCATTTCTTTATCTGCAAAGCTCTAGAAGCATCACACAGTATATTTCTGTAATGCTTAGGATATATATATATATATATATATATATATATATATATATATATATATACATATATATATATATATATATATATATATGTATATATGTACACACACACACACACACACACACACACACACACATATATACACATATATATATATATATATATATATATATATATATATATATATATATATATATATATATATATATATATAAAACAAACCCAAGCAGCTAGGAGCTCACAATTAGATGAAATAAATGAAATAGCAATCCTGTCAGCGTTGCAGCCTTGCAAGAACGAAATAAACGAACGTAGTAAAAAAGACTTTATTGCAGAACTTCAAAGGAGAATGTGAGCGCTTTCACGGAAGTCAATCCACTTCTTCAGACATAGTAAAAGTAAACTCAGTCCTAGCTTTATATATATTCTATAACATCATGTGACTATTACATTGATTCATCAATAATTCAATTAATCAATTAAATCACTGGTAGAGCAATTAAGAAATTCAGAAATTCACTTAGAAATGCACTCAAGAGATGCACAATGCAACTAGCACACAAAGACATTTATAAAAATATTTATAAAATATTTATAAAAAGTAAAAATGAAATATATAAAAATATAATATATAAATATACTAATAATAGTAATACACACAACCTCATGTACTAACGTAACTTCCTATTTTTCAAATGAGGTTTAATAGAGACAGTTTCATTAAGACCCCTGCCCCTGTGTGCTCCCAATCTAATAATCTGAAGAAGTGAATTAACTGCAATGCTGACAGGATTGCTATTTCATTTATTTCATCTAATTGTGAGCTCCTAGCTGCTTGGGTTTATTTTACATAACTCTTTGGGCTTTGGTGTGTTTTTTGTGATATATATATATATCTATTTATATATATATATATATATATATATATATATATATATATATATATATATATATATATATATATATATGGGTCTACATTATCTAAATGAAAGCACATTTAAACAAACGTTACTTACACTAGCTCATTCCTCTGAAATGTCATTACAGCGAACACACAGACTGCCGAATTTCTTTCCCTGTGAACAGAACCACTTGGCCACCATGATAGTACACTGAAATGAAACCAAACTAAACTCACCAATGTGGGGGGGCTTCACCCTCCATGCCCCACATGTGGGGGGCTTCACCCCCAACACACACACACTCCTACTTAAATATACCAACTCCGAGATCACACTAAACTGAAGAGAGGGCAAAGTTTACCATGGTGGCCAAGTGGTTCCTTTCACAGGGAAAGGAATCTGGCAGTCCGTGCATTCGTAATGGCATTTTGGAGGAATTAATTTTTATATATATATATATATATATATATATATATATATATATATATATATATAAAATATGTGTGTGTGTACATATATATATATATATATATATATATATATATATGAAAGTAAGCTCTGCATTGTAGAAAATACAGCATTATTTTAATGTCCATGTTTGCTCTAATCACTTTTATAAATTCCAGTGCAGTTCAACATGGCTGAAATATGTTTGAGGTTGGAAAACACAAAGCAAGAACAAGAGGTGTGGATCTGTAATCCTTATTCTGGCTTATGACTATAGGTTTACCACTGTATGTGGAGACATGTGGTACTGAATCACACGGTTGTGCATTAATGCCATCAATGGCTTATTCTTTTTCAAACTTACCTTTTACTGTTTATTTTTGCAAGTTATGGCACAAACTCAGTGTATTGTCACATGCAAATGCTATAAGGCAGATAAATTCATATTCCATCATTATTCCATAGAGTTTGACAACATTAAAGAAAGTGTGATATTCCTTAGCTCAAATAGTTAAACAATGTAAATGTTTCATGCTTATGTGTGGATTCAAATCTGAGTATAGCGTACTTTGAATGATATTTTTGCCTTTTTTAATTTCACCACGTCTTTTGGCTTTCTAATACTATGACGGGAATAGACCCCATTCCTAAGTCAAGGTATGATTAAAGTTCATTAAATTAGTATTGTTTTAATCTTTGATGTTAGCCAGAAGTGCTCTTTGTGGCACCCGCAATGTGCCCAGAACAGAATCCTTCTGCGATTCATATGGAGTTACAGGTATCGATTAATTGTCTAAATACAAGTGTAAATTCTTTTTTATAAGACCCATTGCTCCTACTACCATTGGAACTGTCTGGGTATCCTTTTTCCATGATGGCCTAGTTTTTTCCTGTAAATCCTGGTATTTTATGACTTTGTGTCTCTGTATGTAAAACACTGTAATCACTGGATGCAGCAATTTCAATGATCAGTGCTACTTTTGTGTTCTTTTCATGGACTACTAAATCTGTTTTTCTCTAATCCATCTTTTGATTTGTTGATAATGGCTGATCCCATGTGATATAAACTTCATAATTTTCTATAATGCTTTGTGGCTCATGTTTCCAATGTTTTTCATTTACTTCAGTATTATAATGATTGCCCAATCCCCAATGCAACAGTCTTGCCACATTATTATGCCTTTCGGTATACAGTCCTTCTGCTATTAATGTATCACACCCAGCAACAAAATGTGTGACTGTTTCCAATTCTGCTTTTCAAAATCTGCATTTATTTGTTTCTTCCTCATGTTCAATAGACTTTGTAAACCAATGTAAACATAGTCCACTATCCTAGGCCACTGATATTAACCTTTCATTTTTTAATTTAATTTCACTTCTCCTTAATGATTCCTGCATTCCGTCCTGATTGACATGAGATTTTTCCAAGAGTTTTTTTGTACTTGCAACTATTTTCATGCATTTTCCACAGTTCTTGCCTTCTCACCTGATCTTTCATCTTATATTCTTTCTTTTGCTTTTTGGCAGATTTATTTGCTGCCTGATGTTTATTTACTCCTGGTCTGATTTCTAATCCTGCTTGCCACCAATTTGCTTCTGCTAAACTAAGCGGGAAAGTCATCTTATACTTGTTCTCCTCATGTTTTAAAACTTTCACTATGTTTGAGTCTTGTGAGGTCAGCAGATATTTATGCAGTCCTATGTTTGCAGATGTATACATGCAATCAGTTTTGAGGAGGCCTAATCATACTTCAGAACAGGAATATATAATCTTGGTATACACTCATCATCTTCTTTCGGCTGTTCCCGTTAGGGGTTGCCACAGCAGATCACCTGTTTCCATTTCTTCCTGTCCTCTGCATCTTGCTCTGTTACACCAACCACCTGCATGTCCTCTCTCACCACATCCATAAACCTTATCTTAGGCCTTCCTCTTTTCCTGTTACCTGGTAGCTTCATCCTTAGCATCTTTTTCCCAATATACTCAGCATCCCTCCTCAGCACATGTCCAAACAAACGTAATAGTGCCTCTCTGACTTTGTCTCCAAACCTTCCAACCTGGGCTGACCCTCTAATATACTTATTCCTAATCCTGTCCACCCTCGTCACACCCAGTGCAAATCTTAACATCTTTAATTCTGCCACATCCAGCTCAAACTCCTGCCTTTTTGTCAATGCCACTGTCTCCAACCCATATAACATAGATGGTCTCACTACCCTCTTATAGACCTTTCCTTTCACTCTTACAGGTACTCGTCTGTCACAAATCACTTTTGACACACTTCTCCACCCACTCCATCCTGCCTGCACTATCTTCTTCACCTCTCTTCCACATTCACCGTTACTCTGAACTAGTGACCCCAAGTATTTAAACTCATCCACCTTCACCATCTCTACTCCTTGCATCCTCACTATTCCTCTATCCTCCCTCTCATTCACACACATGTATTCTGTCTTAGTCCTGCTGACCTTTAGTCCTCTTCTCTCTAGAGCATATCTCCATCTCTCCAGGGTCTCCTCCACCTGTTCCCTACTCTCACTACAGATCACAATGTCATCTGCAAACATCATAGTCCACGGAGACTCCTGTCTGATCTCGTCTGTCAACCTGTCCATCACCATTGCAAATAAGAAAGGGCTCAGAGCTGTTCCTTGATGTAACCCCACCTCCACCTTAAACGCATCCATCACTCCCACTGCAGACCTCACCGCTGTCACACTACCCTCATACATATCCTGTACCACTCTTACATACTTTTCTGACACTCCTGGCTTCCTCATACAATACCATAACTCCTCTCTAGGCACCCTGTCATATGCTTTCTCCAAGTCTACAAAAACACAATGCAACTCTTTCCGACATTCTCTGTACTTCTCCATCAACACTTTCAGAGCAAATATCACATCTGTAGCGCTCTTTCCTGGCATGAAACCATACTGCTGATCACTAATTATCACGTCCCTTCTTAACCTAGCTTCCACTACTCTTTCCCATAACTTCATGCTGTGACTAATCAATTTAATCCCACTGTAGTTGCTACAGCTCTGCACATCACCCTTATTCTTAAAAAATCGGTACCAAAACACTTTTTCTCCATTCCTCAGGCATCCTCTCACTTTCCAAGATCTGATTTTTATAAATCATTTGATAAGTATGAAGCATTTTCTTATTCTGCTTTCCAACTGATCCAATATCTTTTGGAGCCAGTCAATCATTCCAAAACTGTAAGTTAGGACAGGAATAGCAAATTGATTTATAGCCTGGACTTTGTTCCTAGATGTCAGAGATGTTTTCAGTATTAATTTTAGTCTTGTAAAACATTCCTTACTAAGTTTTATAAGCATTTGTTTATGTTTTATTGTTGATCTTTCATCAATTCCCAAACATTTATACACTGCCTCTTGCTCAAGTTCTTTTATATTACATTCTTGTCCCAAACTGATGTTTTATTAGTGCTGCAGCTTTCCTGCTTTAAAAGTTGGTTTTCCACATTTATCAAGACCAAATGACATTCTCATATCATCTGAGAAAGTTTTGACCACTTGCAGTTGTACTTTCAGATCTTCACCTCATGAACTATACAGTTTTAAATCATCCAAAAAAATGATTGGAAATCTTTACACTTTGTTGTTTTCTGTTAGCCAAATTATAGCCATGATTTCATCTAAGTAGACATGAGTTAAGGCAAGACAAAAGAACAGCAGTGACAAAGAGTTACCCTGGAATATCTCCCATTTGAATTTGATTCCTGTAATAATCTGTCCTTTACCATGGATAACTGCAGAGTGGTTTGCCACAGTTTCATGGTTGCTGTAATGTAATCGATCAGTGTAGGGTGTATCCTCCACATTTTAAGCACTCTTTTATCCATGAATGTGGAATACTGTCAAGTGCTGTTTTGTAGTCTGTCCATGCCATACTTAGATTATTCCCCTTTTTACAGTTCTCCATTATGACTTTAACAACAAATGATCCTTTGTTCCATATGACTTGTTTTTGTTACCCTTTTGTTTCATTGCCATGATTGAGTTTTATTCTAATGACTATAAACTCTGTTGGCATCAATTCCAGTATATAGTTTATACATAGTTGGAAGGCAAGTTATTGGTCTATAACTTTTAGGATACCTTGCAGGTTTGCTCTTAAGGAAGAGTAGTGTTTTTCCTTTGTTTAACCAGGTCAGTGTCTATTTGTGGTGTGGATATAAACAG
The DNA here is from genome assembly GCF_019279795.1 of Protopterus annectens. Classification (NCBI taxonomy): domain Eukaryota; kingdom Metazoa; phylum Chordata; order Ceratodontiformes; family Protopteridae; genus Protopterus; species Protopterus annectens. The sequence goes on along the minus strand of NC_056732.1, from coordinate 621,802,388 downwards.
TTCTTACTCATGGCTAAATCTTCAAGTGAAGATGTTAAAACGTTTAGCTAGACATTAGGTACTGTATTTGGGCCTGGGGTTTTCCATTTATGAGCTTTTCTTAATTTTGTTTCAATTTCTCTGGCCGTTACTTTATCACATTTCATATCCTGTACATTTGAAATTCTTATTCTTTCTTTTAATTCTTCTATCCATTCAGCATCTTTGTTATGTTCCACAGGATCTTCATAGATATTTCTCTAATATGTGTCTATTTCTTCTTTTTTCGGTGGTGTTTCAATTCCTTTTGTCTTTTTTCCCAATTCTCTATAAACCTTTTTTGAGTCATCAATAAATTGCTTTTTTGTACTTTTATTTTATATTTATCTGCATATCTTCTAATATTTTCTGCCTGTGCTATCTTTAGTTTATTATTTGTAATAGTGTATGATAGATGTTGATCTATTCTGATCCTGCACATTGTTTTTATCATGTCTGTCTTTCTAAGTATTTTTGTTGATCTGTTCCCACTTCTGTACTCTTCTAACAGTAACACTTCTTGTTTTAATTGCTTTATAATTTTCTCTAATCAAAAGTTCCATGATGCCATTTGATTTCTCCTCTTCCTTTATCTGTCATTTATTTATCTGCATAAAAATATATCTTATTTACTTATGTTATATCTCATGAATTTCTATGAACAGTTCTGATTATTGTGTTCATTTCTTTTATCAAACTTCTGGGTCATTTTGGGTCTTATTGACTTTCTATAGTCTGTTTCTTTTATTGATCCTAATATGTGTATCCATCTCTATTAAATCAATCAACTCTTCCCTTAGATAATTTCTTCTAAAAATGAGGGCACATTCTTTGTTCTCCATTTCCTGTGGGCATTCTACAGAACATTCCAGAGCATCTCTCTGTCCATATCCTCTTCAGTTTCATCCTGTGTTATCTGTTGCTCTTTCATATGGGAACTCACTGGCCTGTCACTCCACAATATTGACTGCATCAGAGTTGCCACAGTTCTCTGTTCCTTCCCTTGCTGTGCAAATCCAGCTGAACTTTTGTACTGGTTTCCTTCTGATGGCTCCAAAATATCTTCATATGGTACCTGATCAAATGTTTCTCACTCCGCTGGTTTCTTCTTAATTTGGGGATCCATTATTTTATTCTGCTGTTGTGTTATCAGACAGATACTTTACACTAAATCCTTCACTTTGCAGGTAATCCATAACCTCAGTTTCTATCTCTGCATTACTAATCCTCTTTTCTACTTTCCTTCTTTGTTTTCTTATTTTTGTATTATAAACTTTTCCATATCCAGATGCCTTTGCCTATATTTCTCTTCAAATATCTTTGGTGCTGCTCTTTTTGTATTACTTAGTTTTGCTTTCTCCTTTGCATAAATATTGCACCATATGAAATTTCTTTTTCCATTCCCATGCCCATATTTCTTCTTCAGCTGGCTTCTGCTCCCCATGTTTCTCCTTACCTGGGGAACTCATTGTTCCATCATACCATGATATAACCTGTGTTGGACTTTCTATACTAAATCCTTCACTTCTCAGGTATTCCATAACTTCAGCTTCTACTTTTTAACTTCTACTTTACTAATCTTGTGTTCTAAACCCCTCCCCATGATCTTATTTTTGTATTGCGAAATTTTCCATATCTGGGTGACTTTGTATTTCTCTTTGAATATCTCTGGGGCTGTTTTTTTGTATTGATTAATTTGGCCTTCTCCTTTCCATAAACATTGCACCATATCAGATCTATCTTTCTTTCCCATATCCATATTTCTTTTTAATGCCTTTAAAAATCTCTAGATTTTGTTCTTTATATTTTTGCACTTCCTTAGTTGCTTCTTTTTCCAAAAGGCCAAAAGGTTTCTTGGTGTATATAAGGCTTTTCATGAATCTGTTGTATTAATGAATTAATAATGAATTAATGAACACATAATCATTTGAAGCTTTTGGCAGTTTTTTTTGTGCATGTATAATCTTTCCTCTAATTTCTCTCTTAATCTTTTTTGTATATCTTCTGTCTGGAAATTCTGGGCTTCTTGGATAATGGTAACAATACATAATTTTGTTCTCAGTCTCAATTGTCTTTTCTATCCTCTTTATGGCTGTCTTTAGTTCTATCAGTTTTTGTAATTGTTGTGGACTACTGCTTCCTTCTACAACAAGGGGGCCATCCTCCCCCGATCCTGGCTTATCCTCATTGTAGGAATATTTCTGTGTCTTGAGGATTCTACACTGTCATTTTTCCATTCCTGGCACCAGTGTGCTTATCAGGACTGGGCACTTTTTTATCCTGGGACTTGTGCATCTAGCTTTTTTATTTTGTAACCTACTTCTGTCCATGATATATGCTATGGAAAATGCAGTCTATATATCAGTGTTGTCTTGATGAGATTTTTTAAAAACAGGGTCCACCTCATGAAGGTACACACCAAGACATGAGGATAAATTCAGTTCCAGCAATACTACTCCCCTTGCTTGGTGATTTTATCACCTCTCCATTCCAAGAAGTTAAGGCAGCTCAGCATTTCCTATTTAACATCAGATTTGGAAGAGCTGTACTCACTTGCTAAGTTTTCTAATTTGCCCCTCTGTCTGAAGAGATATCTCCAACTACTAACTCATTCTGTGCTTCACTTCTTGCAACTCTGCTTACCTCTCATTCATTCACACTTTTCTTCTTAAAGTCTCCTATTTGTATATCTCAATCACATTTGAGCTCATTTCAGTGTTTTTAATCACACTCCCCTTACCTATTCCATTATACTCCCCTGCACTTTACCACTATTTCCCTGTATCTGCTAACCTACCTTCTCACTACAGTCGCTTCCCGAAATGTCTCAGACCAGCATACCTTTATTACTTCTTTCTCATCTCACCTTCTTTTTCTTTTTACTACTAAATCTCACAGCACTAATCTATATCCCCCTTTCCTTTAAACCTACATCTGTCACTTCCTTCATATCATACCCATCAGAGAGCTACCCAGATATATCTCCTAACCTCTTCCAAATAAATACACTGCTTTTCCCCAAATTTAAAATTCTTCCTATTAGACACATTATTTTCAACCACAGTAATCACCTCAGCAGATCAAAAAGAAACCAATTAACATGTTTTTACTCCCCCAGATTTTCTAGAATATACCAATGTAGTGATATCCATCCTAATTCTGGACCTACGTCCACTAACCTTTCTGCTCAATATAACAACTATAATTCCTGTAAAGCCTTAAAAATTGTTTTGCTAAACTTCCAAATCATTCATAATGAAATCACTGACCTTCATGCTTGAATAGCACTCAGTCAAGCAGACATCATCACTGCCATGGAGACCTGGCTCAAACCTAATGTAAAAGACTCTGAATTCCTCCTTCCAGGCTTCAACGCCATAAGGTCTGACAGGCTTCACAAGAAAGATGGTGATATTGCTCTCCTTTTCCCTAATACCTACAGCATAGCCCCCGTACACTAATAATATTCCACACTTCTCTAACACTGAAATTCTCATCTCTTTCCTAACATAAATAAATCCCAAAGTTTATATATCATAGTTCTACATATACCCCTTAGCAATAATGTACCTATTCTGGAAGATATCCTTGCCTGGATCACCTATATAATAAAAAATGAAACCATCATTCAGGGCGATGTTAATATTATTTATTTATTTATTATTTTACATTTGTTAACTGGGAAAGTCCAACTGGAAGCAGGTCCTTATTCAGAGGAGGCCTAGGGAGAAAAGTTCCAACATACAAGATACAGGTATCAGATTATATGTAATGGAAAAATATAGAGCAGGATTCACGAAACCTCCGTGTAAGAGTTAATATGTCTTACATGGAGGCTGCAGTCTAACGGTATGACGTCAGCATGCCATGCATATTCATGAGGGCATGCTGAATCATACCCTAGGCTAACACGGTCCATGTAGGAAAGTAGGGGCCGTGTCCGAATGCCGAGTTCTGCAAAGGGACACGCCCCCAGAAGAGTCAGAGTCCTGAAAGTAAACTCCCATGAGTGAGTCCGCAGAAATGTCAAGGAACACAACACCACACATGCCCCCACAGACTATAAACCCAACTGTAATGTAAAACGGAAAAATAACAGTTTAATTTTTTTTTTAATTTCCAAAATGTTTGCCCGTAGTTGCGCTCATTTGCGCGGGTATGCCCTCTGCTCAGCCACAGTTAGCAGACAGTGAAAAGCATATAAGATCTAAATATGCAAATTAAGCCAAGTAGCAATAGCGTAACAGTAGAGACGTTGGCAAAAGAGGAGGTAGTCACAGTTCGAGCCCCCACAACATCGTTCTCTATTTTTAGTTAAATAAGCATGAAACAATCCCCTGACATATAGATATATATATATATATATATATATATATATATATATATATAGATATATAATTTAAGTAAAATGTAATGAAATGGGCCATGTATTTTTGAAGAAATCCGACACAATAAAATATAAAAAAGAGATATTATGTGCCCATAGCTGAGCAAGGGTTCAAGAAGCCTAATATGAGAGCCCATAGGGGAGCAGCACTGTAACAAGCTTAATATGACTGCCCTCAGGTGAGTAGCGGTTTAACAGGTGTAATATGAGTGCCCGGATTTGAGCAGCGCTTTCACATGCTTAAAATGAGTGCCCGTAGTTGAGCAATGCTTCACACAGCATAATATGAGTGCTCATAGCCAAATAATGCATTACCCAGCGTAAGCCGTTTGCGCGGAGCTGCGCACAGCGCCAACCAGCTCACCAGTGGGCAATGCTAAGCAAGCTGTATCAAAGCCGCCTTTACACAGACACACCTCCTAGCCTGTCTAGACAGCAGTAAAATAAAAAAAAACAATGCCCAGGCTCGAACCCAGGATATTGCACACCACAGTCAAAGTACTGAACCACTAAGCCATGACAGTTGTACTGAGAAATGCAGTATTAGCATATATATAGGAATGAATGGAAATAGAAGCATGACAAAGCAGGTTTATTTAAGCTGATAAATATCCAAAATGGCCAATCACAGATAAGTGCGGGAAAATGGGCATATATAAGCCCCATAGGCGGGAATACACAGCATAACTGATTGTGGTACCCATTTGCAGTCAGGATGGCAGGTGCAGGAGAGGGAAGTTGCTTTAGAGCACAGAGGTGGGGTGTTGAGGAGTCAAAATATATGGTTTGGCTCCTAGTCCATAATCATGAGGCACAACTCATGCAGGGCCAGGTTCACTGGGGTGCATACAAAGCAGAGGTGTGGAACTGGTTGGCTCATGATCTCACAAGTGCCACAGGCATTCCAAGGACTGGTGAAGAGGTCCATCACCACCATGCAGACCTGAAGAGACATAAGCAGGACCAACTGAACTGTTGGATCCAGGAGGCCTGGCAAATGCCCAACGCCCCACTACTGAGTAAGTATCCATGTAATTAAGTATGTAAGAAATTATCCTAGCCTATAGTATGGAGATGTATGTTCCAATATTACATCATTTATATTACAGCTGCAGGTGTCCGTTCCATGAATCAGTGAGCCTATGCTGATAGGCTGGTGAGGTTGTGCCACCAGGCAAGTTAGTAATTACTTTGCTGGAATTGTTATGGAATATAAGTGAAACAGCTTGTAAAAGAGTTCAGTGTTGTTACATATTAATAAAGTTCAAATAAGCCTAGAAGAAAGATTCTGCTAGTACTGTAAGATTAGGTAAGTGATGCAGCCTGTAATCCAGAAATAAACATTAAACAAGTCTCAAATAGAGAGTCTCCACCTGTATTGTAATATCAGATAACTGCTTCAGCCTAAAAATGAGTGGTAATCAATCAACAAAGGATAGACATGTGTCAAATACATCCCTTATAAAATCTGCCATATGAAATAAGTGAGTCAGTTGGAAAGGATTGTTGTAACCGAGTAAGAAATGTTAATAATGCCTAGAGTTAAGTACCATCCTGAAATGTAAAAATAAAACAAGTGAGAGTGTGAGAAAGAGGGTATGAATCTACCAAGAAAGCTGTAATAAGTCTGGAATAAAGTTATACTGCAGTGAGTACATAATGAAATGAATGAGACAGCCACAACCAAAGAGTGAAATGTGTGTAATAAAGTACTGAATCTGGAATGTGTGTGTCCCACAATTTGGATATGTTGCTGTACCCTTGCAATATGGAGATAGTATGGTTGTATGAAATACTGAACATCCACAGTTGTCTAGAGCCATATAAATCAAATGTAGCAGGATGCTGTACCTGAACACAGCCAGATATGAACATGTATGAATAAAAATGGAATGTATATTAATGTAGCAGTAACATTCCCATCACCAACATTCCTAAGGTTACATATAGGAAACTGTACTAATACATGTAGGGGATATATACTAGGAATGCACAGCATATGTGTATGTAGTTTAAGTTGTTAATGTAATATTTCATCACCCTACCCTATTTTCACAAATGATACCATTCCACACCAAACTGGGTATGTGTATACACAATTAATTCCCATGGACATTTGTCCTGTTGGTTCATACATATCTGCATGTACGTTGATGCATGTGCCCTGTTCACATATCCAAACCTGATGGCCTGTTGCCACCAATCAACCCTGCATGCTGTTGGAATGTGTACTGCTGTTCTAAATATGCATGTGTTATGCTTGCTGTTCAATGTTCGGAATTCATGGATGTTTGGTAAATGGGAATACTGATGCATGCTGTTACAACTAATTTTGAATGGTGTTGTTTGTTACTAACCCAAAATGTCATAAAATACTGCTAAACATAGGACAACAGGGAAGGCGGGTTCCAGCGGACCCACCTCTTCCACCTCAGCTGGCGAGTGCACCTGGCACCAGTACCCAGGCTGGAACCTCCTCCGGTGGCCCTGTGCCACCTTCAGGTGGAAGCGCTGCAGGGAATGGGGCTCATCCCCTCTCTGCAAGTGTGGTCGGAGGAGAACGCCCACTCACCCTCCATGGTGTCTGGTCTGTGGTGCATAGCGAGATCAGGCGTTCTGTGCTTGATCCCTTACGCCAGCTTGAGGCGAGGGTGGCGCAACTCACTGGTGTGCCTGCCCATCCTATACAGCCCCAGCACAGCCCCATCCTAGGCAGTGAAGGCGCAGTGGTAACTGCCCATGGGTGGGGATCTCAGTTCCACTGTTGCCATCTGTGGGCTCATGGGCTCGCGATATCCAAACATCCGTCCCCGTCAATTGTGTCCCCCCCCCACATGTGTCAAACTCCGCCCCTGTATGCATCTTGTTTGTCTTGTCTGTTAACCTCCCCAACCTACCCCCCCAAATATACCTACTTCCTGTATCTCACATTCCACTCTCACCTGAAAAAATAATAAAAAAAGGGCACTGTTCCCACAAAAAAATTACGCCCCATACATAGCTGCCCATTTTGCAGACATGTCTGCTGGACATGTCAACTGATAATTAAAATTAAAAACAAAGAATAGTGCTCACTACACTCTGTTCGCCTGATAATAAACAAAACTGGTAAAGTACAACAAAAAACCAGGCTTAAATAGTGGGAAGTATACTTGCTGTGTTCAGTTCAAGTCAGTCACAGAAGGTAACCAAATGTTCCACAAAGAGAAACGAAGCTGTAAACTATAAACTGCTTTACTTTGCGAACTCTTAATCCAATAAGCAAGAGTCAAAATCACCATAGAGTGTTCATTCGAACCTACTCATCCACTGGGCAATAGCTTGTAGAAAAAACACTCAGCCAGCATGTAAAAATAAATCCAAGCGTCCAGTAGAAACCACGTTTATTAGAATAATTAAAACACAGGGCTAGCGCTTTCAACGAATCTTCATCAGGCCACTGTGCCTAGCCCTGTGTTTTAATTATTCTAATAAACGTGGTTTCTACTGGATTCGCTGCTGGATTTATGGAGACTGAATGGTTAACACTCTATGTGATTTTGACTTTGTTTATGGATGAGAAATAAAGCAGTTATAGTTTACACTGGTTACATCTTTGTGGAACATCTTGGTTACCTTCTGTGACTGACTTTGAACACACAAGTATACTTGACTATTTAAGCCTGGTTTTTTTCACTGCTTACCAGTTTTGATAATAAAAATTGGCTGTACAACATATTTTGTTGTCCTCACCCCTCTCTCAGGGGTGAAAGGTTTCAAATTTCACACCAAATTACACACATATGCACAGCTGTTGCTGATAAAGAAATGGGCAGCTATGGGCCTTCCCTACATCCTTCCTACAAATCCCAAGCTTGTTTTCCTACTGTCCTACCCTCTTTGTGCCCTCTTTTTCACTACTTTCCTATCTCCCTATTTTCTTTTCTTTAAAAGAAATTAGCATGGGTGGTAGCGAGAGTAAGCACTATTAAGCAGTAGCCAGCGGGTGCGCGCTTCTGTGCGCTTAGCTAAGTGAGTGTGCGCATAGCTAAGTGACTGCTTAAAAGTGCCTTAGTCACTCTGTATGACAAGGCCTGTAGTCTGCTCATCAGCAAAATAAAATACCCCTGTCAGTCTCAAACCTCGGACCTTGGAAACGCTAGTCTGCATGAATTACCACTGAGCCACATCAGATATACAAGAGAATGGTGCTGAAAGAAATATATCATGAAATACAAGGAGTGAATGTAAAGGGAATATAGGAAGGCCATTACACAAAGCTTGTTCCCTGTATGTTTAGTGGCAATTCTTGTGGAATTGCATTACATGAGTGTGATAAGAGAAACAGCCATGCTAGTAGGTAATAATGTTACAGTAGCACCTTACAAACCACACACGGTATCACAGCAGGATAACCACCACCATATTTGAATAAGTATGAGGCCAGACATCCCAACTGTGACTGATTTACAGGGATGTCCTTGATTTGTCAAAAAATCTTACTTGTGCCCCACTGACTCCCTGTGAAATGTACTAACAGTAGGCAGAAAGGTGGGGAATCCCACTTAATGTTCACCATCAATAAGTTAAAGTAGACACTACTTGCATGTCAGAAATGGCGTAGTAATACATATGCTCAAAACACACACAGTCCCCATAGTCACAACTGCAGAATATCTGAAATATATCTTGGGTGTATCCCACTGATATGTACCTTTCCCTGAGGCTGCTCAAATATATACCTGAGAGTATCTGAGTTCTGCAAGTGTCAGAAACACACCGGCATATCAGCCTCTCTGCTGTTACACACTCTGAAAATAGCTGTAGAATTACTTCCACAAGCACACCCTCATGTAGGAGTACAACACAGAAATATCAAAGGATGTAGCCATCTAACAAACTAAGGACAGTATAGCAGTTTACAAGCACTGCATGTGCCTGATATTCATAACTATTAGTACAAAATACAAGGCCCTACTACTGCTCAGCAGCAAAATAAGATACCATTGTAAGTGTCAAACTCCAGACCTTGGCCTCACCAGACTGCATGCAGTGCCACCAAACCACAGCAAACATATTTGAATTTACTGCTGAAAGAAATATAACATGCATTACAAGGAGTGAATGTAAATGGAAAATAGGAAAGCCATAGCAACACATTGCAAGAGCTACAGTTGTTTACCAGTTAATCCACAAGTCCCACAGGAAAGTACATACTCCCATGTAAACAGTGTTAGCATTAGCAGGTGTGAGTTAACATACACACTGAGAAGAATGAACTGGAAGAAGCAACAGTCAGGTTTCAGTACAACATGCAATTCAGTGGCTACAACACAACCTTAGATATGAGAGACATACCAAACTTCAGACTGACACAACAGTGTCCACAGCAAACCAGCATGGTCCCCACCTTGCAAAACTGAAAGGCCTACGCCTACCTAACCTATCATTTTATAGCAGTGTCCTGAAATCACAGTGAGAACTGCAATTACCACACAGCAGGCTGCATGCAATTAGTAAATGCTGGCCACCAATTGGTGCAGAGGCCATCACATGCACATGTGCAGATACCTACAAAAGCAGCCTATACTGCCAGTCCACACATGCAATACTTTCATTGCAGCGACTGGAGGGAGAGAGAGAGAGAGAGATAGACAGACAGGCAGAGAGACAGACAGACAGAGACCAAAAAAAAAAAAAGCAAGGCAGCAAGCAAGCAAGCCAGCAAGCAAGCAAGCAAGCCAGCAAGCCAGCAAGCAAGCCAGCAAGCAAGCAAGCCAGCAAGCAAGCCAGCCAGCCATCCAGGCAGCCTGCCAGCTAACCAACCAGGCAGCCAGGCATCCAGTCACCCAGCCAAACTTAAAAAGCTGTTAGAGACAAAGGTAGTGTAAACTACATAATCTAATAATCTACATACTGTGAACCCTCTATATGCATATGAAGATGTGCATAGGGCAAGGGACATACTGCAACCGTTAGCGAAGGCTGGACATACATATGTAGTTGAAGGTTGCTATGTGCACATATCAATGTAGGTTGTAGTGTGTGGCATTGAAAACAGCATGCAGTGCAGGTATATGTCATGTGGTGGTGAACTTCTGTGGGACTGAGCCAGTGAGGCCTGCTACAGTTATACAGCCTGAAGACAGCATAATGCATTCTGCACAACACTGTGCAATATCATTACAGAATGGCATGTCTCACAACTATTACAGAACTGACATCCCCACCATGAAAGGTGGGCATTCTATGTGCCAAGATGTGCATGTAGTTGTACAGCAATGGATGTTTATAAGTGTGTGTGTGTGTATGTATGTATATATATATATATATATATATATATATATATATATATATATGTACATAGAGAGGTGTGTATAGATAAATAGACATATATAGATAGATAGAATATGTATATACATATAGATGTGATAGACACATACATATATAGTTATATATATAGATACATACACATATACAGATAGATATGAATGTCTTTAGATATGTATGTATATGAATCTATCTATCTATCTATCTATCTATATATATATATATAGAGAGAGAGAGTGAGAGAGGGACATGGGGGCAGATGAATTGCAACAGCTGCCTGGTGACCAAGGCATGGACTAAACACCAGTGTGGATACAGGAGTACCATAATCCCATTCCAAAACACTTTAACCACTAACTACCACATAGGTGGTTGCCTGCCCACTACTGGAGGTGTCAGAAGCAAACATGGGAAACAAGTGTAAAATAGCCTCCCTTTGATATCCACAAATATGCCATACCCTGGACTAAACCACCCAGCATTAACAAACAAGGCTCCTCATTAGTAGATGTCGGACATACCCCTGATGAATGTTATGGAGATAGGTAATATGCCGTGTGAGTCACCTCTGTGTAACTGTTTCACAGGAGCAAGTACAATCACATTACATGTGTCCCAAGGGGCAGGGTAGCATAACGCTATGCTGCCGTAGGCCCAGGGCCAATAGCATAGTACCTACCTATGACACAATGCACACACACATGTACTCAGTGCAATACCAACTATGTGAGGTGGAATGAGTGTGACACTGACTGTGTGCAAGGTCTGTAATGGTGTGATTGCTCAGCGTGACTTTGTGTCTGTCATGGTAGTCCGTGTCCTTGGTGTGAGGCCAGAGAAAGATGTGTCAGTTATTGGGATACTAACATACTAGATTACCATATGTTGTGCAGTGGTTCCCTGTGTATGACTGCAGTGTAGATAGGGGTATGGCAGCAAAGACTAGGGAGGATTACCAGTGAAACTGTAGATGTGCATTGCATGGGATGACAATATTCTCCATCCAGTAGCTTGATACATACCCCCAGTGTGAGGTTGTGCAGTGTACCTCAAACAGTGTGCTGAGTGCTGGTGTATACTAGTTTGTTGTATGGAGTGTGGCAGGCACTGTCACACAGTTGTAGGCTGAGCACTGATGTGTGGTAATGTACATGTGTATCCCCTGATAGACAGACAGATGCTATAAATGGCAGTTCAGTGATATCAGTACAGTAGAGTATCACGTGTGCCATATGACTTGCTCACATATTTATCTTTTACTTCCAGGGTGATGGTGCATCACTGTAACCCATGTTATTCAGCTGCAGAGGATGAGGAGATACACCAGAGCCTGGTACGGGATTTCAATACACTGTTTTCCAGGACCAGCCAGAACCAGCAGGAGAGGGCTGCACTGTGGCAAGACCTTGTCCGTTGGGTAAATAACATAGGCATGCATAACCAGACATATGAGCAGGTAGGCCATCACTGCAGTGATTTAATTAGAAATGTCCGTCAGCGTGCGTCTGATATCCACAGACAACAGCTTGCCACAGGTGGTGGGGTACCTATCCCCCCCCCTCACCAGAGTGGAGGAGCTACTCCTAAGTGTTGTGGCTCTAGGCCAACAACAACATCCACAGACGTGTGTCATGATGGAGGCCGGAGCCACCCAGCATGTGGACATGAAGTGTGCAGGTAGCATGCCATATCTGTAGTTGACTGTTCTCTGCACTGGTAGTTTATGCATGTGTGAGATGTGTACTGTGTGTGTAGCTGTTATCCTGCCTATTCTTGTGCAAGATTGATATTCTGAATAGCATCACTACACCTGTGAAAGCCAACTGTTGTACTACTGTGCTGTAGCATACTCACAGTATCAATGGCACAGTTGTAGCCACTGACAATAACTCTCTTATTTGTGCAGGTCCCTCTGGAGTAAAAGCAATGCAGCCAATCCATGCTGGTGAGTGTGTAATAACAATACTATTAATAGTAATAATGATATTAATACTAATAATACCGTCAAACAGTATTGTGTATGTGTTGGATTGCAGGTGTGTGTGTGTTTGTATCTGCTGTACTGAGGAGTGTGCATGTGTGTCCGTGTGCCCATATGCCCGTGTGCCCATGTGCATGTGTGCATGTGTGCCCGTGTGCATGTGGCATGTGTGCATGTGTGCCCGTGTGCATGTGTGCCTTTGTGCATGTGTGCCCGTGTGCATGTGTGCATGTGTGCCCGTGTGCATGTGTGCATGTGTGCTCGTGTGCCTTTGTGCATGTGTGCCCATGTGCATGTGTGCATGTGTGCCCGTGTGCATGTGTGCATGTGTGCCCGTGTGCATGTGTGGTAACATTGTATACACATTGTAAACTGTGTTTCCTGTCTTCCTCTCACAGGTTCTGGTGTTGCTCTGTTTGAGTGCAGCAGGGAACCTGAAGCCACTGCTGGTGATCGTGATAATGATGATACATGTGTAATGGCACAGGGAGGTGTGACAGGGTCTGTTGTAGCTCAGCCAATCGACAGTACACAGCAGTCAACCCCATCAATGCGCACAGTCATCCTGCCGATACATCCATTGTCACCAATGTCCTTAGCTGAGGGACAGCATACAGTGGGCATTGACCAGGGTAATGTGGTATCAGTGGCACATTCATCCCCTCACAGCAGCCATGGCCAGAGTCCTGACATGGTACCACACAGGCAGATGTCCAGGGGTTCTCGTGGGAGCATCCGTGGTCGTACTGCCCCTGTCAGACGTGCCCACAGAGGTCTTTCAACCTCAGCTATGTGCTGGGCTGTAATGCAGGCACAGGCACGTATGGAACGGTACACCAGACAGGGTCTGAGGGAGCTTAGAGCACATCGCACTGCTATGAATGACACTATGCATGACATTGCAGCTGCCATCCATACTGTCGGCGAGGTCATTGATAGACGTTGGAGGGACACATTAGATCTGTTCTACAACTTCATGTCCATGAGCAATGGCAATGTAGGACAGTTGAGGCGTCGATGTGGATGTATGCCAGCAACATCAGCAGCTGGCAGTCATTGCAGATGACAACAAACCCAAAGCCGTTCCCACAGTGCCAGTACCAGCCCCAGCAATGCTGGGTCTGTGCTGTCATCAGACCATCCTAGAAGACCACGTGCACGTTGCTCTGGACAGTCCCAGCAGGGACATGTGTCCAGTCAGCAACCCACTGCTTCTGATGACAGTACCCAGTCTGGCTTAGTACCTAATACCATCCGTAGCACCCCTACCAGGCACAGGTACCGTGTCCGTGGCCAGAGACAGTGATCTGTATGACCTGGCAGGTACAGTCTGTGGCTGTCCACAAACACTCATATATGGCAGCCATGTGGTGGAACTGTGTGCATGCATGCACACATGCATAATGCTAACACCTAGGGCTAACACATACACACACACACACCGTATCAGCATTGCCCCATGTTGTTCTGTTGTCCCTCACTAACACACACACACACATACATGTCGATTGGATGTGTCGATGGCAGACTCTGGCAAACCAAGTACACACCCTGTGCATATGATGAAACTATGCCACCTCCTGCAATCTGTAACATTGATGCAGGAACAGGATAGCATGGTGCTGATGCATAGGGTGACTACATAGCACTGTAGTAATATTATCATGTTGTTCACAGTACAGTGTAATGATATAATTGTGGGTATATCTCAGCATGCCTGATGCATTAACACTATGATTGTCATTGTAGTTTTTTATACACCAGTGTTAATTCCAAAAGTGTAATGTCTGCACATGTGCCACATGGCAGTTGTGTGTACCTGTGCCTGCATGTGTTGTGGACTGGACAGTACATGTGTGATGTTTGCAGCACACATTTGCAGGTGTACATTTGTGAACAAGGTGGAGTTGCATTCTCCGCATGTAGATGCATAGTGCACACATGGCAAGGGTGACATGCACCATGTGACACAGTAGTCATACATTGTAGTTCATATTGGTGGCCACTTTGTGTTGTACTATACATATGTCTCACCTGGGGTCACATGTATGTATGACATGGTTTGACAGTATGCTGTGGGTCATACGAATTACCAATGTCAATGGTTTGCAGTCTGGTGGTAAGGCTCAAAACACATACCCACCAACATAGGTATCACAAGGGATAAGAAACTAGAAGTAATGATACTCACTGCCAGACATCTAAACCACAAGATGCATGCAGTCCAAACTCTACTCAGCATGGATAATGTTGATATCTGTGCAGTAACAGAAACCTGGTTCAAGGCTCCCAAGAGCACCCTAGCACTACCAGGTTACACCTCATACCATGCTTTACAGCCCCAAAACATGGAACCAACTACAAAAGGGGGCGAGTATCAATAATTGTCAGGAATACCCACACCCCCAGGTTGGTGCCACAGCATGAAGCATCACAGACTATCCACGTGCAACTAACAGTGGGTAAAACTGCCTTCCAGTTCATAGCCTGCTACAGACCACCCTCCTAAACCCAGGAACCCCACCTGGCCTACTTAAGAACACATGACTACATGAAGGTCTCTCGAAACAACATTATATTGGGAAATTTCATCTACCCACACATAGACTGGGAGCATTACTGTAGCTCCAACACCCTAGGCCAAAGGTTCCTAGAATTTATAAACTCAAATGCTATGGAACAACTTGTTACCACTCCCACAAGAGGGGAAAACATACTGCACCTGATCATCACCAACATGGGGACTCTATGCTCCAGACCAGAGGTGTATCCCTCACTGGTAAGATCAGACCATAGAGTAATCTCACTGTATATTCACATACCAACCCCAGCCCCTGCCCAGAAAACCACAGTGAAAAAGTTGTCTAAAGCATATTCCACACACCTCAAAACCGAGACAGAGGTGGAATCCTTCAAAGCCCCCGGGCCTGTGGAAAATACAGCCCACACTGCTGAATCCTTTATAAACGCATTCTATGAACACCTTCAGGAATGCACAGATCATGCAATTCCAAATATAACCAAGACCCAATCCTCCAAAGACAGGCGTCCTTTGTGGTGGACCCCAGCCACATAACAGAAAACAATAGAAGGAGGTAGCTACTACATGATCGAGCAATATCCCACAAAGGGAAGGCATCTCTGATCAGTATTTGGAACAAAATATGGGCACGCATAAAATCGTCTAAGGCCAGCTTCAAGAGAATAATTGCGCAAGACACTAAGGATAATCACAAGGCTTTCTTTAGTTATGTTAGGAATCTGGGTGGGAATTCCCAGATATGCTCAGAAGTAGTCCTAAATGACAAAGAATACTCGTATGCCACATACATTGCCAACATCATTGCTGACAGGTTCAGCACAAACGTCTCACTTCTGTGTCACTGTTACACAGAGGCAGAGTATACTAACCTGGAAAAAGGCCATAGCAAAATTCATTTAAAATGGGTGGCGAAAGACAAACACAGTCTGGCTAGGCTTATAACTTCCCTAGCCTAGTATAAACCTATTAACCTATTACATGATGTATCCTCAACTGATACACAGATGTAGGAAACCCAGTGTCAGTGATATCCCTGCAGTACTACACTATACCATGTAGCCATTTTTACTGAGTCCCACACATCCCTGGGAAGAATACTGTTTGCCACATAGCAGTCACACATACATGCCAGCACACTAGGGATATGTTCATCCACGACTGGAAATGCATACAGTGGCCTACAATACATTCTGCACATGACACACATGACCACCACAAGGGTATCATACAGACAGATACCTGTTGTCCAAGCCATGCTCTATTACTGTAACACAACTGTAACTTTGTCATCAGCATGTATGTAACATAGTATTCCAATAGTACCATGTAGGTGGCAGCACCCATCATGTAGAACGGGTAATGGTGTGTACATATGGACAAGTGTTTTCTTGTCTATCCTGTGATATTCACATTTCCAAAGGTATTGTGCAGTCCCTTGGTGTATCGCTTAAGCAAGCAGGTGTCTTTATGCATATCAGCAACAGTTGCCATACACCTACATTGGATGCCCATTACTCACAGACTTTGCTGTGTTATAACATGTGTGACATATACTCCAGACATGAACTCTCACCCACATTAATATATCACAGCTTTCATGACTGTGTGTCACCCAGTTGGCCTAGGACACAGATCACTGCAGTAGCCTGCATTGTCATCAACATACATGTATGGCGTACGGTCTGGGAATCTGCAGCACATGCTGGCAAAGGTAACAACTGTATTCATATGTAGTAGGCTTCACACATAGGAACTATTGCAGGTCACAGGTACATATCTGTACGTGGCACACACATACCTGATGTGTGAATTGCAATTACTGTTATAATTATATGTCATACAATAATAAAAGCAAAACCCACCACACATTGACAAACTGCATGACAAACACACACATGGCTTTTGTAGGATTCAAACCCCTACCTAACTATGTTATGGCACTTGAGAGAGACGCATTAGTGCAGCACACTACTCACAATATTGGGTGGATTTTTTTCTCCTGCTGTACTTATAGGGTGCTGACATCATCAGTCTTTACAAAGAGGAATGTTCATCATGTAGTGTGTTATTCCAGTTGTCAAAAGGGACATTTCTTTCAAAGAGAATTACACACATGCACACCCCCTGCCCCCCCAACACACACACACTGAGCATTTGCAAGATTCAAGCCCCTAACTATGTTATGACACTTGAGAAAGACACATTAGCGCAGCGCACTATTCAAATGACTGGGTGGTTTCTTTTCTCCTGCTGTACTTATAGGGTGCTGACATCATCAGTCTTTACAAAGAGGAATGTACATCATGTAGTGTGTTATTCCAGTTGTCAAAAGGGACATTTCTTTCAAAGAGAATTGCACACATGCACACCCGCTGCCCACCCCCTCAACACACACTGAGCATTTGCAGGATTCAAACACCTACCTAACTATGTTATGACACTTGAGAGAGACGCAGTAGCACTAGCACAGCATGCTATTCGCATTACCAGGTGGCTTTTTTTCTCCTGCAGTATTTATAGGGTGCTGACATCAGTTTTTACAAAGAGGTATGTACATCTATTACTATCCCTCAGTATGGGGGATAACAATATATATGCATTAACAGACGCCTAGTTCAGGGTCACATATGCACATCAGTACTGTCTGGTTATGTTTTATACCATGCTTCGTGAACACAGAACTTGTAACACAACACAACCAGGGAGTGTATCCATATACATCACAGATACACACACCTCTGGGTTGTTACCACTGCACTAAGCATGACAGGCCATGCATATACAACTACCATTGTGCAAAACTGCCTTTTGGTTTGGTGTGTAGTTCAGACCCCCCCCCCCCATATCCAGGAACCACACTTGGCTTCCCGGGGAACAGTGTAGGATATGAAGCTGTTCACATACACCATTACAGTGGTTAACTTCAGGTACAGGAATATTGACTGGGGGAACTACTCAGGCCGCAACAACATCACCCTACAACCACTACAATTTGTGAATCCATGTGCTATGGCAGAACCAGCCACCATAGCCACAAGGGGGAATACATATTGGACCTGATCATCACCAACATGGGGACTCTATGTTCCACACCAGAGGTAGACCACCATTGTTAAGATATGACCATAACCAACTTTCCCTGGATGTCCATGTCCCATCCCCACCCCCAGGCAAGGAAATCACTGCTAACAAAGTATTTCTCAAAAGCAGACTTTGTACTTGTGAAGACTGGGGTGGAATACTTCAAAGGCCTAGTGCTGGAGGATTATATAGCCCAATCTTCATTGATCATGCTATCCCAAATAAAACCAAGACTCCTCCACAACAGGAGACCTGTCTGGTTGACACCAGTCATATATAGGCTGTACAACAGAAGGAGTGAGCTAATACATAACAGAGCAATATCCCACAGAGGGAGGACATCTCTGAACAGTATTGGCAGGACACTTCAATCCCTCAAAATCATCACTTGCAAGTTTTGACAGTGAAATTGCCCAGACACTAAAGATAAGGCTCCCCTCAGTCTGGAATTGAATCCCAATTAATGTTAGACATAGCCGCTCACCAACCCTCTTCCAGCAAACTCCAGCCACATGGATGTGACATTGCAAATTCAACCCCTGGGATCCCCACTGTGTCCCTGCTTGATGGAGGCACAGCAAACTAGCCTTAAACGGTGCCTTCTGTGACCTACTTTACAGAGGCACAGTAGGCTACTGTACTGGGGAGGCAGATGCCAAATACACTCTGGCTAGGCTTATGTATTCCCTAGGGCAAACAGCCTAGTATCGACCTCTGCACCCATATGTTTATGTTTGGGATGCACAATATTTGTTGCTGACATACTGTTTGCAGGTCTTTATTGCCATAGCTTTCCCTGTTTCTATGAACAACTTGTGTATCTGTGGAAGATGTTTGATCATGGCAGGGTTCCAGTATATTACTTATGTCTCTGTTGTCATTTAACTGTGTGCACTGGGCAGATTGCTGTATTGTGGGAGGTTCCTGGCTTAACACATACAAATGCCAGATATGTGTGGCCGACTGCTATACTGAGACATGACCTAAGTGTGTGAGCATGCCCAGTTCAGGCTTTCCATGGTTTGTTGCCTGACATATGTCTCATTTATGCTTTCCATGGTTTGCTGCCTGACATATGTCTCATTTATCAAAGTGTGTGAGCATGCCCAGTGTGACCTTTCCATATGTTGAGATCTGAGGTCCACTACATTTGTGGTTGTGTGTGAACTTGAACAATATTTGACATTTATAGTGTGTGTGTTGGAAATCATGTTGTGTTCTTACTGCCCAACTGCTTTGTGTCTAAACCCAACAGGGATTATGCTGTGCCTGCAGGGTTTCCATGGGACAGTTTGCATACACTTGTCAACATTCTTTCATACTCACCAAACCCTGTAATATTGTCATAGTGTAGTGGTTCAGTCCTTTCACTCTGCTGCACAGTATCTTGGGTTTGAGTCCCATCACTGCTTTAAATATTCATACTGAGCACACCAGACTAAGGTATGACCATGTTGCATTTTGTTCAGCTATGGCCTACTTAAACCAGGCTTGTCCAACATTACTAGTGTATTCCGCAACTTGGGTGGACATTGACAAACACTAGGCTATGTGCCTTAGGGCATTTCTAATCCTAGTCAGAGTGCATTTGTCCTTCAACACACATTTTAACTGGAGTTTGCCATGACATTTTTCAAGGTTAGTATACTGTGCCTCTGTCTAACTGTGACATAAAAGTGATACCCAGGGTAAACCTACAATCTGCCATCCACTCATTGATTCCACTTGAAGAGAGTCAATGAGGGACTCTCTGGCTAACCTGGACTGTGAATTTACTCAAGAGTGGAGGGAGCTTCAGGGTTATGGATCAATCACTACAGCATGTCCTAATTATTTCAGTGCTGAGGTTCAGGTCTCTCATGTGCATAGCTCAATGGGATTCAGATGTTACAAGGTGCAGCATGTGCATTGATTCCAGGTTGGACATGGCTTTATACATCAGGCACAGTTCGTCTCTAGGCAGGCAGTATGCCACTGTGTGGAGCTGCAGTTTGTTTAATCAGGCAGATTTGGGGTCTTTCCAGTTGCTGGAGGTGTCTGCTAAGGTACACCCCACAAGGGGCATTGTACTCAATTGTGAGCCTGATGAAGGATGACTGAAGAGGCACAATGACCTCCCCTGATCTAGATGTGAATACCTTCATGATTAGGTGGGTATATGAAATGTTTTTATAACCACTACAGCCACATGGTTGTCAAATGCGAGATTTCTATCAACTTGTGTCCCCAGGTCTCTTATTACTTCTTCTGTACTTAATGGGTTACCACCTATGTGGTAATTGGTGGGCACTTACTGTTTTTCCAAAGGGGATGACATTGCACTTTTTTGTGTTTAGCTTGATGACATGGTTGTGGCACCAGTTGTCTGTTTCTATGAGGCCCTTTTGTAGGATGCTTGTGTCAGCTGGAGAGTCAGATATGGCGCCCAGTTTGTAGTCATCTGCAAACTTGTTCAGACATAGTCCTTCCATGTTGGCCTGTACCTCTGAGAAATATATACCAAACAGGGAGGTCCCAGGACCGAGCCTTGTGGGATGCCAGTTGTAGCTGGTTTGGACTCTGACATGGCTCCAGCATTTCTGACCATGTCAGTTCTGTCCTTGAGCTGGTTTGCAACCCATCTAGTGACATAAGGGTTTATATTTAAGCTGGTGAGCTTATCTATAATGACCCCGTGGGGTATTGTATGGAAGGCTTTTGCAAGGTCCAGGTAGGCTGTGTGGACTACCTTCCCCTCATCAATGGCCTTGGTGACTGTTTCAAATGACTCAACCAGGTTTAAGGGGTAGGATCTGCCCTTAGGAAAGCCACACTGGGTAGGGTCCAGTGTCTGTAGGTCCCCAATACCTTTATTTCTGAGGTCCATGCTGATCCTTTCCATAGCTTTGCAGACCATGCTAGTCAGGATTCTGGGGTGATAGTTTGCATGATCCATTCAGGCACCACCTTTGTGGAGAGGGACCACTGTTGCTGTACACTGCTGTTTGGGTAGATATCCTGTGGTAAGGCTGAGATTGAGCAGTAGTTTTATTTGGTGTTCAATTCTTCTTGGACTTCATGTTGGATGCAGCCCGAGACACCATCTGGCCCCATTGATGCTGTGTGTTTTTCTTTAGGGACATTGGCTGTTACCTGAGCATCTGCGATGTCAGGGGGCCAGCACTCTGCTGGGATAGATATTTGGCCTTTTGGTGGGGGGGGGGAGTTTGCACTGAACCTGTCAGGTCGGATGTTGGCAATGTCTGTGGGTTTGGTGTATTGTTTGTCATTTTGGACTAATTCTGAGCATATCTAGGAATTCCCACCCAGGTTCCTACCATCAGTAAAGAAAGCCTTGTGATTATCCTTAGTGTCCTGTACAATTTTTATCTCGCAGCTGGCCTTAGAGGATTTTATGTGTGGCCATAGTTTTTTGTCATAATACTAATCAATGATGCCTTCCCTTTTTGGGTTTTGCTCTATCATGTAGTAGCTTCCTCCTTCTCTTGCATGGTTTGTTAATGGCTGGGGTCCACCAGACAGGATGCCTGGCTTTGGAGGATTGGGTCTTGGTTTTATTTGGGATTGCATAATCCATGCATTCCTGAAGGTGTTCATAGAATGCATTCATAAAGGGTTCTGAGGTTTGGGCCGTATTTTCCACAGGCACAAGGGCTTTAATGGATTCCACCTCAGTTTGGAGGAGTGCATAATTTGCTATACACATGTTTTTCACTGTGGTTTTCTGGCCAGGGACTGGGGTCAGGATGTGAATATCTAGTGAGATTACTGTATGTTCTGATCTTACCAGTGAGGGATACACTTCTCGTCTTGGCCATAGAGTCCCCATGTTGGTGATTATCAGGTCCAGTATG
Source organism: Protopterus annectens (assembly GCF_019279795.1). Lineage (NCBI taxonomy): Eukaryota > Metazoa > Chordata > Ceratodontiformes > Protopteridae > Protopterus > Protopterus annectens. Next base: position 621,780,216 of record NC_056732.1, on the reverse strand, counting down.
TTTACCCCTCTTGTGAGAGTGGTGACAAGTTGTTCCATACCATTTCAGTTTATGACATCTAGGAACCTTTGGCCTAGGGTGTTGGAGCTAGAATAATGCTCCCAGTCTATGTTTGGATAGTTGCAGTCACCCAATATAATGTTGTTTGGAGAGACCTTCATATTTTCATGTGTTCTCAAGTAGGCCAAGTGGGGTTCCTGGATTTAGGAGGGTGGTCTGTAGCAGGCTACAAACTGGGAGGCAGTTTTACCCACTGTTACTTGCATGTGGATAGTCTGTGCTGCTTCATGCTGTGGCACCAACCTGGGGGTGTGGGTATCCTTGACAATCATTGATACTCACCCTCCTTTTGTAGTTTGCTCCATGTTTTGGGGCTGTAAAGCATGGTATGAGGTGTAACCTGGTAGTGCTAGGGTGCTCTTGGGAGCCTTGAACCAGGTTTCTGTTACTGCACAGATATCAACATTCTCCATGCTGAGGAGAGTTTGGACTGCATGCATCTTGCAGTTTAGACTTCTGGCATTGGGTAGCATTACTTCTAGTTTTGTATCCCTTGTGATACCTATGGAGGTGGGTTTGTGTTTTGAACCTTACCTATTAAAGGCACTATGGGGGTGACAACAGCCTTTTACAGTATCCAAAAGGCCAGGGGTGATAGGTGCAAGCCATCCCTAGCGGAGCATTGTGTCTTGCTCAGCATGTCATTCCAGGCTGACAGGCATTGGATCCCCTTTGACTAACAATAATACTTAAGCAAATTGTTGTAATTGATCATCTCGTCTTCATATTGTGGCATCATGTTTGGTGAGGGTAGGATGTTACTCATGGGTCATCACGTTTGCATATACTACCTGGTGTTACATTGCTTAACACATGGCAATCATGCCTCAGGTGGTGCTGCAGGGCTGCCTATGTTGGATGCACATACTGCACTCCCTGTACATGTTTGAAAGCAGGTTGTGTCAACTTAGGCATCCCTTTTACTATATGTGTGAGTCAGAGAGAGGTATCATTTCCAGGGTTCCTACTGTGCCAGTTTATGTGCTATGCGTTGCCTCTTTGCCAAGGCCAAGGCATACTGGGCATGCCTCCTTCTGCCTACTGGGACAGGCTCAGGTTGTTCCTCCTCCCAGTCACGCTCTGCCTGTGATGGCCTTGGCAATGGTGGGGGGCTGTTTGGGCCGGGCCTATGCTGGTCCTGCTGCAGCTGTTTTCACAGAATCATATTATGTAGCATAGCACATACCATAACAATTTGGGTACATGTAGTTGGTGAGTACTGCAAGGCTCCACCAGATGTGTCCAGGCACCAGAACTGTGACTTGATCAGCCCAAACACACGCTCTATTACATTACGTGTTTGTGCATGTGCCTCATTATGGCGTTCCTGTTCAGGTGTGTATGCATTTCTGATGGGTATCATCAGCCACGGCTCCAGTGCATAGCCAGCATCCCCCAATAGGTGACCATGTGGGATGTCCCCATTGGCAAATGTCTGGTACAGCTGCATCAGATGCCAGATATAGGAATCATGGCAGCTTCCAGGGCAGCCAGCACACACATTCATTATTATGCCCTGGGCATCACACATAACCTGGCAGTTGATGGAGGGGAAGCCCTTGCGGTTAATGTAGGCCCTACCCTGCTCACCGGCTGGTGCTTTGATGCATATATGCATGCAGTCTATTGTACCCACTACCTCAGGGTATTCCGCTATTTGCTGGAAGAGACGCATATTGCTGGCCAATACCTCACGGGAATTGGGGAAATATACATTATCACCGACATGTGCTGACATGGCATCCAGGAACTGGTGCAGTACCCTGGATGCTGATGCCTGTGATATCCCCATCATATCACCAGTTGGTCTCTGGAAGGTACCTGTTGCTAGTATTCTTAGGCCAACACATACCTTGGTTTCCACTGGGATGGGTTCCCCTCTGTTGGTTCTGTGTGTGAGGCGTGGCCTGCACAGCTCAACAATTTGCTGCAGGAGGTCTCTGTCCACTCTATAGTGCTCCACTATCTCCAGCTCATGTAACCCCTGGTAGGTGACCCTGGGCCTGTACACTCTTCTCCATCTCCTCACTGTGGGTTGTCCTGCAGCATTTGCATTGTCACCACCCTCAGCATGTTGCATATGTCGCCTTATAACAGCTATGGCAGCCCCTAGCATTTTTTGTCTGAGTGAAGCTTTTTCAGTTTTCACTTCTAGTACCTTACTCCAGTGTTGCAGTGTCTCTTGAGAGACACATACTGCACTGTTGTTTGCAGAGTTTTCAGTGCTGGGCTGGGCTACTGTTTGGCCTGTGTAATTGCCTGATTCTGATTGTTTTCACCTGCTAGCTCTGCTAGTATTCCCTGGTAGCTTCCTACAATTTGTTGTGCTTCCTTTTTCCTGTCTGTTTCCTCAGGGGGGAGCGACGCACATACAAGGGCAAACACGTGCACAGCAGCTAACACGCGCGCACACATGCTTAGATGGACTACAACTTGCTTATTCAGGTTAAAACGCATGCACATCAGTGCAAACGCACTTATAACTCTTTAAACAGCCTTATACATGCTTACTCCAGCTTAAACGCGCGCACTCATGCTTACACGCGCGCACTCCATCTTACTCGGGCTTCCCAGCATGCACACATGCGCATGCACACTCAGCACGAAACTTTGGTGTTATCCACACTGTACACCTTCCATTTCTTGGCTTTCCCTTGTCTACCTGTTGACACACCTCTTTCCATGATGTCTAACTGACAGCTTTCACATGCCACTCTTCTCCTATGAGCTTCACTTCTTTCATACATACCCCCCTGTGATGTCACCTATCTCCTACTCTGTTACTCCCCTTATCTTACTCCTACACTCCAGGGAATGTGCTCATTTGCTATGTAAAATTGTGATTCAGTATCCTAACACACATTTACATAGGATTGCCTACTAATGCTTAGTTACATGTCTTACACTGAGCTTCCCCCCTTAGCAACCCCTACTCAGTGGCCATGTTGTTTTCAGCCTGCTATTCTCTTACATTGTAAATTGATGGTTTTCATTAAACATTTTTATTTTTCTGTTTTTTTGCATTGCAGCCCGTTTGCGCGGCGCTGCACTACGTTTAAAAATCGCCAAAAAAAAATAAACATTTTTATTTTAATTTTGCATGTGGGTACATTGCCACTGGCCACATATTTGGCCACTGGCTTGCTTCCTGGGACATATGCAACCTTTATTTCGAGCTGACAAGGCTCCATTGTGCTATTTTCAGAACGGTACTCAGTTGTCAACTGAGTACATTTCTGCAGCTAAAACGGCTCCTACACGGACAGGTTTGTGCTTCCTGGATCGCAAATTTACCTAATTTGCATGCCTTTCGGCTGCAAGTGAGGTAATTTGCATATCCAAACCCTGTCCTTGTAAGAGCCGTTTTAGGAGCTGTCTTACACGCCCCTAAAGGCTGTTCGTGGATTGCTCGTCGGACATGATGGCTGCATGGAGTCTTACTCTACTCTTAGACTCCATACAAGCCATCATGAATCCGGCCCATAGTCTGAAGAGAAATACAAACTGTCAAAATTAAACAAAGCAATATATAAATGTACAATGTACCATGTGGTAGTATAGAAAGAATCATAGTAAACACCATTGATAACACAGGAAAAATATTGCGTCTCTAATTAAACAACACATTTATCATACAGTATAGCAATATGGATGAGTGACAGTAAGTACTGCTGATAACAGGTACAGGATGCAGTGTATATAGTAATGCAGTTAAGTTAAATAATGTGTGGTCTGAGGTAACCCATATAATTTCAAGACTTATATGTAGGGGTATGATACAAGCTTTGTTGTGCTGTTACCTACTAGCACTAGATGTAAAATTCTATATACTGGGAGTTCACAGTAATGTTGATATACAGCATTATAGGAAGCACATGTAGCTGAGAGTTTAGACTGTCAGAATAGTGAGGTTACTTGTTTGGTAACATAACTGTTATTAGTGGATTAGATGGCTTCAGGAATTGAGGAAGAATTAACCAGGGCTGGAGCAGGATCATAGCCATGTGTTTGCCAGATACATTTTTAGCATATGTTTAAATGTAGTTAAGGAAGAGTGAGATACTATTTCGTAAGGCAGGATGTTTTATTTTTTAGATATTTAGTTGGAGAAGAGAGAATCGCCAGCTGTGTTGTTGAATTTAGTTACCTGTAATCGTAATCTGCTGCTAGAGTGGAATGATCTGTTATTAGAGTATGGGAGTATTAGATTTTGGAGGGCAGAAGTCTTTTCTGGTAGGTGAAGGGATTTTGTGGGCAAAAATCAATTGGTAATAGAGGAGGAGTTGGGGAAGTTCAAGCCAATTAAGGTGCTTAAAAGCTGTACAATGTGTCCTAAAAGGACATTTGTTGACCAGAAAAGTCTGACAAGGGCAGAGCCTATTTTCAACAGAGGCCCGGGGAGATATTAATTGGCAAAACTTCGGCTCTGAATTCCCATCTTCAAATATTGACTTATTTAAGTTCAAACACAAATGGCAAGAGGTCCAGCAAGACAAACAACATTCTCAGTAGAAAAACCACTTTAATGAGAAGAGCAAAGCTTTCGGATAAAATCCTTTATCAATACTGAAAATACAAATGCAAATGCAGAGTATATATAGGTTTAAAAAAGTCATATGGCCGGCAGCCAAGAAGTCACATGACTCAACCATTAAAACAAAACATGTAAAAATAAATAAATATGCAAAGCTAAAAAATGCAACAGCATAATGCATATATGAAAACAAAAAACATTTAAAAAAGCAAGAATGTATATTTTTAAAAAAAGCATACTTTTATACCTAAAAATCAAATGTACAATCATATACATAAAGAGAAAATCTCATAATCTAGATCTACTCATTCTAACCAAAATAGGTTTAAGGCTAACAGTACTATTCAAACCAGGGGGTGAGTCACCCATCAATCTAATTATCCAGTTATATTCTTTAATTTCTAATTTGTTATTGATATCACCACCTCTGGGTGAGGGTGAAACATGGTCTATAGCTTTAAATTTAAATACATGCTGTTCACCAAAACATAGCCTGTGTTTATATAAAGCATTAGTGTCAACACATCTTCGGATTTCAGACTTGTGTTCTGTGATCCTATCTTTAAGTTTACGCGTGGTTTTACCCACATAGAAAGAGTTGATAATACACAGGTAGCGAGGTAAACCATGTGGGTGGTAACACAAGTAGCAGTTACATTGAACCTAAACAGCTTCTTAATGACTGGGTGTTCAAAGATACCTAAATGTTCATCATCAATGTCATCACAGCACGAGCAATTATAACATTTTCGTGTACCCATAGTGCTGGATGGATGTGTTGTGATATTTGTAGGAAAATCTTTGTAACAGAGGACACTCTTGAGGGTTCTCATGTTACGATATGCAAAAAATGGGACATTGCCCAGCATTGCATTTAGCTCTTCAGATGCCATCAAGATTAGCCAATTCTTATGGATAATACGTTTAATACATGGTGTCTTTGTACTAAACGAAGTAACGTATCTTACTTTCATCTCATTCTGGATGGACACATTGGGCAAGCCAACAGCTTGTATTTCTATGGTGTCATTTGACATAACAGGGGCCACCCTCGACTTTCTTTCCTCTAGCACATTTAGTTTCTCATTATTTAAGATGGTAGCATCATAACCACTGTTAGTGAAATCAGCTATCATCTCATTCAACTGTTCAGAGAAGCTAGGATCTTCCGTGTTAAACCTACTGGCTCTATAAAATTGAGACCTGACAGTACCTCTAAAAACATGTGGCGCATGCATACTACTTGCATGAGTGTACCTTCCTGCACAGACTTCCTTTCTCTGGAGGCTTGTTCTAAGTGTACCACCGTCAAGACTCAAGTTAATATCCAGAAAATTAATAGTGATTTCAGATAAACACATTTTGAACTTCAAAAAAGATGAAATTGAATTCATGTACAGCATAAAATCATTCAAATCCTGTAACGTGCCCCCCCAAATCAAAAAACAGTCGTCCACAAATCGTTGAAAGAACTTTACATTATCTTTATATGGATTCAAACCACTAAATAAATGTTTCCTTTCCCACTGGTATAAAATGTGCTAGAGGAAAGAAAGTCGAGGGTGGCCCCTGTTATGTCAAATGACGCCATAGAAATACAAGCTGTTGGCTTGCCCAATGTGTCCATCCAGAATGAGATGAAAGTAAGATACGTTACTTCATTTAGTACAAAGACACCATGTATTAAACATATTATCCATAAGAATTGGCTAATCTTGATGGCATCTGAAGAGCTAAAAGCGATGCTGGGCAATGTCCCATTTTTTGCATATTATAACATGAGAACCCTCAAGAGTGTCCTCTGTTACAAAGATTTTCCTACAAATATCACAACACATCCATCCAGCACTATGGGTACACGAAAATGTTATAATTGCTCGTGCTGTGATGACATTGATGATGAACATTTAGGTATCTTTGAACACCCAGTCATTAAGAAGCTGTTTAGGTTCAATGTAACTGCTACTTGTGTTACCACCCACGTGGTTTACCTGTGTATTATGCAACTCTTTCTATGTGGGTAAAACCACGCGTAAACTTAAAGATAGGATCACAGAACACAAGTCTGAAATCCGAAGATGTGTTGACACTAATGCTTTATATAAACACAGGCTATGTTTTGGTGAACAGCATGTATTTAAATTTAAAGCTATAGACCATGTTTCACCCAGAGGTGGTGATATCAATAACAAATTAGAAATTAAAGAATATAACTGGATAATTAGATTGATGGGTGACTCACCCCCTGGTTTGAATAGTACTGTTAGCCTTAAACCTATTTTGGTTAGAATGAGTATATCTAGATTATGAGATTTTTCTCTTTATGTATATGATTGTACATTTGATTTTTAGGTATAAAAGTATGCTTTTTTTTAAAAATATACATTCTTGCCTTTTTTAAATGTTTTTTGTTTTCATATATGCATTATGCTGTTGCATTTTTTAGCTTTGCGTATTTATTTATTTTTACATGTTTTGTTTTAATAGTTGAGTCATGTGACTTCTTGGCTGCCGGTCATATGACTTTTTTAGACCTATATATACTCTGCATTTGCATTTGTATTTTCAGTATTGATAAAGGATTTTATCCGAAAGCTTTGCTCTTCTCATTAAAGTGGTTTTTCTACTGAGAACGTTGTTTGTCTTGCTGTACCTCTTGGCATTTGTGTTTGGACATTTTCTTCTGCCGTTTCAGAAGATTTGCTTATTTAAGTTCGCCCAACTTATCACTACTCCAACTAGATTTAATAAGTACTGATGCCTTCATCCTTGACTGGACACTGGTTACAAATCCAAGTAAAATCTCCTCAGCCAGTACTCTCCCTCATGCACACAGTATTGATCTCTCCTCCTTTGTTCTTAAATGAGCTCCCTCCCTTTGAAAGGAACATCATTACAAACAAACATGTAATCTGACCAACTTCAAACTACAGACATTTACCAATCTACTGAAAAACATAAACTGAACTATCCTAAAAACTCTGCCACTAGATGATGCAGTGATTACTTCAATGCAATATTTCTAGATACCCTAAACAGGCTTGCAGCCCTTTGACTAAAATGAGTCAAAACTAACCACACACCATGGCTAACTAAATCAACAAAAAGATCTAATGCTAAACAGGGACAAAATCTGGAAATAATGGCAAAAAAAATAAAAATCTTCCAGACCATTTGAAATTCAAGCAGCTTCACAACCAAGTATAAAGACAAGTAACCAAAGATAAAAAAGACTTATCTAACTCTTCAAACCAATACTAGTGGAATTTTTTTTGATGAATGGATGGGAAACCACAAATTTGTCCCAGGGGTTCCACATGTGTCCCTCACTGACAGGGGTGACAGGTGCTGATTGAGGTTTCTTTTTTTTTCGGGATAAACTCTTGGCTAGGCTTGTAAGAGCCCCGGAGCCATTAGCCTAGTAACCTCTTATGATCCTATGATCATAAGCACAACCCGAAGAAATTCTGGGCATCCATAATGTCTCTCCTAAATCCAGGCACTAAAAGCAACTCAAGTCCACATCCAGATAAAACCCTACCACAAATAGCTAATCTTTTTATCTCTCATTTTATTAATACCATATCAAACATCACAGCCAGCTTTGCCCAACCTCACTGTGACAAACTCTCAAATAATTCTATTTATATTAGTCCATCTAGACCACACCATCCCACCCATTCTTATTCCCTTTTCTCCTCACTCAGTTCTCCTGAAACAGCAACCCAACCAACACCTACATTCATACTTAAAGCAGCTCCAACTATTACTATAAAAAGACTCCTCCTTAAACTCAAACCTAGATCCAGTGCAGCTGATAACCTCCCCGCAGAATATCTAAAACTAGCTGCTGATGCCACTGCCTATCCTATCAGTATACTAGTCAACAGATCCATCCTTGAATCCTATATCCCAAAAATGTGGAAAAAGGCATTTATTCTACCCCAACATAAAGGTGGAAATTCTACTGATATCTCCAACTACTGTCTTATAGCCATTTTCTCCCCATCTCCAAGCTCCTTAAGAAATGATTCATGTAAACTTCTAAACTTTCTCCTTAATAACTACATTCATTCTGTCTCCTGCACAACATGGTTTTAAAACAGATCATAGTACTATGACTGCCTTGATATCCTTCATGAACATAGTCAGCAAAGCTTGAGATTCAGGCAAAATTATTTCCTCCCTATTTTTAGATCTATCAAAGGCTTTTGATATGGTCTCTTACCCGTTAATTCTAAATCAACTCTCGAAAATTAGTGTCGCCCCCTCCTTCTCTTAACTGTTTCTCAAGTTACCTATCAGAGAGACAATAGGCAGATAAATAGAAGAACTCTCTCTCTTCTTACCTTAACAACCCTACTTGTGTCCCCCAAGGATTTATGTTAGCACCCCACCTCTTCAGCATCTTTACTAATCGCCTCCAGTCTTCATTCAGTCAGTGCTCTCTAATACAATACGCTGATGACTCTACTATTATTTGCTCTGCTAATTCCATGTCTGATCTGCAACATATCACTCAAATGGCCTTTATATAGACCTGGCTCAGTAACAATCATCTCTCACTTAATCCAAATAAAACCAAACCTACTTTTACTTATCCCCAAGAAAAAATCATCATAGACAAGGCCCAGTTTACCATTCTCTCTCAAAGCAAAACAATAACAGAAGTTGTTACCTACACTAAACTACTGGGAGTAACTATAGATGAACAGCTAAAATATGTCATGCACATAGAGAATACTATTAACAAAACACACCAAATGTTAGGCATTATTTACAGGCACAAACACTTTTTTAGCCCCTTCACTAAACAAACCCCCCCTACCACTTACCTACTTCCCTCTCTTGTTTATGGTGCCCCATTACTTATTAACCTACAGTCTTCCCTAATAACTAAGCTTGGAATATGTTATAACAAAGCCACCAGGTTTGCTATAAATGCTTTACATTCTACCCATCACTGTACAGCTTTACACTCCCTTAAGTGGCTTGAACTCCAACACTATCTCGCCAACCTGCAACTAACTACTGAACATAAATTAACTTACAAACCCTTAGCTTGTCCTGCCCTTACCTAATTATGTAGCAACTATCTGCCCAAAAGGTCTCTCAGATCTGAAAATCAACACCTTTTGCGAGTGCACAAACCTAACCTACCTGCCGGCCAGCTTCTTTATACTTGTTCTGTACCCAAAGCCTGGAATGCTCTACCTCTAGCAATTCGATCTGATCAAAACCTTGCATCGTTCAAAAGTTCTTTAGTCCACCTCTCTTTTATCTGGATCTGCTCTTGCACCAATCCACTACCCTTTAAAACTTGACTACCCCTACTTTTGAATATATTCTTACTTCTATTTCTCTTATTCACTATATATATTTTCTTACCTATTTTTAGTGACCACAGACTATGCAATGTCATGTGTAACCAGAAGTGTTATGCAATGTTAGCCTTTTAAATATGACTTATTATACTTTATATGATAACTTTGTTTTAAATGTAACTAGTGCCAAATGCTATTTTACCTTCACTTTAGTTCTTAATTACTTCTCCATGTGTATATTTTATGGAACTTTACAAATGTTAGATCATGCTCTGTGTCTATGCTTATATTGTATGTGGAGTTTTTCTCCTAGGACCTCCACTGAAAATGGGCTCTTACTAGCCCAGTGGACTAGCTCAGTAAACAAATACCAATAAATAAATAAACAAATTGTTAAGTTATGCAGTACAGATTTTTACACATCTGGCATGGCAGTGGTGCATTAATATTTATAGTCCTTAGGATGTGGATGACAATATATATATCTCCATTAGCCACAAAGTTTCTAGAAACATCATACTTCTGTTAACAATGATGTAAATGATGTATGTGTATAATACATAGATATGTTACCTATACAATTTGAATTACACAGTATTGTGTTATAATATCTATTAGTTTTTTTTTTTTTTTTTTTTTACATTTACTGCCCTTCTACAATAAGTATTAAAAACCACAGAGAAACAGCAACTCCTTTAATGTGTACTTATGTGTTTCAAGTGTAGTAAAATGTTTTATTGCAAACTATGGCAGTTGGAACTCTGATGTGTTATAGTTCTGTGTTATTGCATGGCAGTTGGAACTCTGATGTGTTATAGTCCTGTGTTATTGCATGGCAGTTGGAACTCTGATGTATTATAGTTCTGTGTTATTGCATGGCAGTTGGAACTCTGGTGTGTTATAGTTCTGTGTTATTGCATGGCAGTTGGAACTCTGATGTGTTATAGTTCTGTGTTATTGCATGACGCTGATGTGTTATAGTTCTGTGTTATTGCATGGCAGTTGGAACTCTGATGTGTTATAGTCCTGTGTTATTGCATGGCCTGTGTTATTGCATGGCAGTTGGAACTCTGATGTGTTATAGTCCTGTGTTATTGCATGACGCTGATGTGTTATAGTCCTGTGTTATTGCATGGCAGTTGGAACTCTGATGTATTATAGTTCTGTGTTACTGCTGTGAGCAATGTGCTGACATGAGCTTATGATTACATACTTTTGTTTTTAAATGCACAGCACATGGCAGCACTTTTCTTTTACTTGTCATGTAATATACAAACACAACTTCACATTTTTTGTGTGTAACTATTCCCTGTATATTCATATGGGTGAGGTTTTTTTTTTTACTTTCAACTAGCAAATTAACACAAACATCAAAAAATAAAACATCAGAAACTAGGCATCCTGTACAGGCACAAATACTTCCTCACCTATGCAGCAAGACTATCCCTTGCCTCTTCCTTTCTACTTCCATCCTTTCTCTATGGTGCTCCTCTCCTTACTAATATATAATCCTCTCTTAAATCCAATCTGGACTCATGCTACAATAAAATCGCAAAATTTGTAACTAGCACCAAACACTCCTCCCACCACTGCATATCACTCCAACGTCTAAACTGGCTGGAACTTCCCCAACATCTACCATACCTGCAACTGACCACAGCTCATAAGCTAATCTATAACCCTTCTAGTTGTCCTGCCCTCTCCTCTCACCCAAATAGACCTCTGCAATCAGCCAGTCAGATGCTCCTTAATATAGCAAAACCTAACCTTTCTGCTGGTCAGATGCATTACCCATATGCTATAGCAAAACTATGTTATGCTCTCCATCCTTCAATTAGGTCTACTAGCAACTCTGAATGCTTTAAGACTTCACTGAAACAACACCTGTTCTTTCATTGGCTATGTACGTGTACCAGCACTGACTATAAAAAAAAAAAAAACAATATTCCTAGCGTTCCTACTTTTCCTCCCCATCTTAATTATGGCTCAGACTCCTCATATATACATTCAGTGCTTCTAACTTACTAAGTCCAGCATGTGCCACCCAGCCACACATAATCTACGATATCAGTTACCTACCATATCTTCCATTCACTCTTGATGCCTATATAGTAATAGCGCTAAGGCTATACGTTATATAGTAATATCGCTAAGGCTATACGTTATATAGTAATAGCTCGAAGGCTGTACGTTACTGTCAGAATCTTTAATCTGCTGCTCTCCATCTTTCACTCTCTACTGCAAAACTGCAATACAGTATTGTTCACACATTCGCTATTATGCCATATCAATTGTATTCTTGTTTGGTTTGCATACTTAAAACCTAACATCTGTATAACTAGTATTATCTATTTTATTGTATCATCTATTCTGTAATGTAGTGTTCTGTACCATCACTGCTTGATTTCTGTATTTTGATTCTGCAGATTTATCATGTTTGTTTTTGGAGCTTTTCTCCCTGAGCATCTACTGAAAATGGATGCACCCTGGCCTAGTAGACCTCCCAGTAAACAAATGTAAATAAACAAATAAATAAATAAACTTCCACTAATCCATGTAATCACAACCAAGATGGATTAGCTAGACAGGTAGGTGTCAGGTTTGTAGTGCTACCATAGGTGACAGCTGTAGGTGTGAATTTCAGTTCCTCCAGTTTGTATACAGTCATCCTCATGTATCTGCAGTATTGAGAATGACACAACAATGACTGAATGTGCCAAATGTGATACTGTATTATATGTCAACACCAGCTGACATGTAACACTCACTGATTCTTCACTGTTTTGTTGTTGTACATATGACTCATTATATATTGACCAGAAACAATCCTTCTATTCCATACATCTCATTTTCCTGTCTGCAGGTGATAAAAACCATGCCCATACCTCTCAACTTCTTAGAGCAAGAAATCTGCACAAAGTCATATATAAAAGCGGGACAAAGGCCCAAAAAATAGGGACAATTTTTAAATACTACTCTTACAAGCTTAGAAAGTTGATAGAATAACAGGTTCTGCATTAGCATGAATTTTCGGAAGGGTATAAATCCTGAAACTCAAATGTCTGTCATTATTTTCTAACTTCAATCTTTAATGATTCACCACTGATTTGCCAGAAAACCACAATTTTATGAAAAACGGACCAAAATTATGAGGCAAAAATCTGGACATTCAGTGAAAATCTGTACAGTTGAGAGGTATGATCCATGCCCTAAATCATGCTTTGTGCATAGAGCATATGCACAGGCTTGAGGAATGGCAGAGGGAGAGATGTATGTATCTGTTATCACTGTCTACCTTTATTTCTCCATAAATATTTCTAACATAGTTAAAATGTCAGGTTTAAATGTATATTCTTTGGACCTTCAGGCATGTTAATATGTATGCTAGACTACCCATAATTCATCTGCAAAGTAAGTGTAATAGTCATTGATTTTGTATAAATAACAGTAATGTATACATAAATTTAAGTTCAATGTTGTCTTAGAAATTATCCACAGGATTTTTTGGATAACTTGACTTTATATAATTTTTTTGTTGAAACAACCTAAATGACAGACATCTGTGTTTAAGTGTCCTATTGATGTTTAACTGGAATTCTTCTTGTGCAAGTTGATTGGATTATAATTTTTGCTACAGTAACTGCTGATGTGTGTTGTACATCAGCTGCCTTTTCTGTTATTGAATGGGTGTCTGTAGCCTCGATATTCATAATGCTTTTATCATACTTTTGTTGGTATGTATCTGAGTTTTACATCTTTTTCTGATGTTATACAACTGCACTGTGATACACAAACTTGCATACCATTTACTGTTGCAGTCGTGCTACAGACCAATCATGCTTTTTTGGTATACCTAAATTGTTATGTAGTGTAGTCATGATAATCATTGCATTGTTTTTACTGAGCAAGTACACATATAAGCATAATACAGGTGTAGGTAGTGACTGTGATACATTTGTTGAGGGGCAGTTATGTGTGTGTGTGTGTGTGTGTGTGTGTGTGTGTGTGTGTGTGTGTGTGTGTGTGTGTGTGTGATACGCAACAATATACACAAAAATGCTAGAAGTGATCCTACTTAGAGGTGATCTCTGCTTGACAAACAAAGCCATGTCTGTCCCAGCTCTGTTAGAAATGCTACATCTAAAGAAATCTCAATCCCTCCACACCACATAGTCCAGAGACCTCAACCTCATTACCACAATTAATAGAACATGCTGGAGGGACAGGTTCATAACCCAGAGACTGCCCATGCCATGGAACAGACTTCCCATACATGCCAAACAGAGCACCTCACTGGCCCTCTTCAAGATAAATCTTGATGAGTGGATGGGAAATAGAAAATTCACCCCGGGGATCATTCCAGTGACTCTACTCGACAGAGGCACTGGGAACTAAGGTCGGGTGGCACTATGCCAGGGTAATCCTATGGGCTAGGCTTGTAAAGACTCCAAGGCCATTAGCCTAGTATACACCTATGAACCTATGAATCTATGTCACATGCTCTCACTGTGCCAGTTCCATTCCAATTACATGATGCTGTGATGTCACCCATTAACCATGTTGCATTTCTCATGTCATTTGCGTATATATTTTTAAGTGTAGCATTACTTGTTCATCTTGCAATATATTTGAAATAAACATATTTACTGAGAGGATGTCAACATGAGACACTTGTACTTAATAATACATTCTAGTGGAACTGTAAATGCCATATTGACACCTCAACATAAATGTGTGAGGCACACATTGAGCAATGAATACTGGCCCATATTACTAATGGGGTTCTCACTGATTGTGTGATTAGCATTGGTGTAAGGTGTATACATAACTCAAAACTCTAGCACAAAAAAATCTGGGCAAGGGCAAAAATAATCGGGGGCAAAGCCCTAAACATGGGGACATGTTTTAAATACTGCTCTTATAAACCTCAATAGGTGCAAGAATAAAAGGTTTTGTGTTACTATGCATTTCCTGAACGATATGAAGTCTAAAACTCAAATGTCTGTCATTATTTAGAGAATTGAATCCTTACTGATTTGCCAAAAAATCCAGAAAACCACAGACCAAAAATATGAGGCAAAAGTTCTGTATATTCTGCAAAAATCTGGACAGTTGAGAGGTATGGCTGAATATGTTATCTATGTTACATTATATGCCACATTCCCCAAGGTATGCTCTTAATATCACTGTCACCTTACGCTGTTGTAAATACTTTGGAATAAAGTTGCATGTCAATATTGCAAGCTAGAGTGGCAGGGCATACTTTTTCTGAAATGCAATGATATATCTGTCTGTGTGCACGTGTATTTTGCAAGCTTGCTGATGGGTCATTAAATTATCAAATCATAACAGCATCTTGTCTGATAATCTGTATTGTATGTCATATAATGTACTGGAATAACATACTGACATTGATGGGCACACTATGAACCTATGAATCTATGTCACATGCTCTCACTGTACTTGTGATTGTCCAAGTGTTCTAAGCTTTTCAGATCCATTCCAATTACATGATGCTGTGATGTCACCCATTAACCATGTTGCATTTCTTATGTCATTTGTGTATATATTTTAAGTGTATCATTACTTGTTCATCTTGCAATATATTTAAAATAAACATATTTACTTATAGGATGTCAACATGAGGCACTTGTACTTAATAATACATTCTAGTGGAACTGTAAATGCCATATTGACACCTCAACATAAATGTGTGAGGCACACATTGAGCAATGAATACTGGCCCAAATTACTAATGGGGTTCTCAGTGATTGTGTGATTAGCATTGGTGTAAGGTGTATACATAACTCAAAACTTTGTAGCACACAAAAATCTGGGCAAGGGCAAAAATAATCAGGGGCAACGCCCTAAACATGGGGACATGTTTTAAATGCTGCTCTTATAAACCTCAAAAGTTGTAAGAATAAAAGGTTTTGTGTTACTATACATTTCCTGAAAGATATGAAGTCTAAAACTCAAATGCCTGTCATTATTTAGAGAATTGAATCCTTACTGATTTGCCAAAAATCCAAAAAAACACAGACCAAAAATATGAGGCAAAAGTTCTGTATATTCTGCAAAAATCTGGACAGTTGAGAGGTATGGCTGAATATGTTAACTGTGCTACATTATATGTCACATTCCCCAAGGTATGCTCTTAATATCATTGTCACCTTACGTTGTTGTAAATCCTTTAGAATAACATTGCATGTCAATATTGCAAGTTAGAGTGGCAGGGCATAATTTTTCTGAAATGCAATGATATATCTGTCTGTGTGCAAGTGTGTTTTGCAAGCTTGCCGATGGGTCAGTAAATTATCAAGTCATAACAGCATCTTGTCTGATAATCTGTATTGTATGTCATATAATGTACTGGAATAACATAGTGACATTGATGAGCACACTTGCCCATACATGGCCTTCTATTCATATATCATCAATATATGGGTATTAACACATTGGGAATGTAGCATAATCATGCAGTATACTTGTTATTATCACAACTTTGTGTTCTGTGTTATACAAACTATAAATAAACCCTAGGGGCAATATCTTCTGACAGTTGCAGTTTGATGGCAAATGTTTTGTATTGTGACATATCTTAAGCAATCATTTCATATGTCCTGCCTCATATGTTTTGATGATATTAATTCCATAGCATATACTCAATCTTTAGCATTATATAGGTGCATATCTGATTGTGTTTTATTACAGACCTGTTTTGCAAATGAGTGTGATATATGTTATGCACCATTTTGTAGATTAGTATGGATTGAATTCATGCCCTTCATCACATATGGTGTTACAGTTGCATAAGTTCATATAGTTTGCATGATGTTATCCAATCACTGATTTTCAATTTGAGTACCTATTATATATGCATGATATTTTTTCTCCTGTGTTGAACTTTAACAGTGTGTGGGTCCCATGGTGGCTCACTAATCATATGTTGAAGATGACAATATGCCAGGCCACTGCAAGTCAACACTGACTATAGACCAGAATGATGACCATGACAGGGACGATGATGATGATGACAGAATGGGACTTGCATGTGCCATTGTTTCTACTGCTCATCATAGAAAATGTCCACCACCATGCCAGGGAGATGATTTTTGGGACCAGATTCTAAGACATACTGACATATGCCTTCCAGACATAGATTAGGGACCTGATGGACAACTTCTTTCAGGACATAGTATGGGCCATGTGCAACTCCTTCCAGGAGATCACTATAGAGACCTTTAATGGTGTTTGACCCCATTGGAGTGGCCCTTCAGAACTGTAAGTACTGTCCATGTGATCTACTTATCTAAAGCTGCCAGCATGTTTTTTTTTTCATTTCCAACTATTTACAGGATAGGCATAACTGGCAGACATTGCATATTGCTGTCATGCTTTTCTGACATATGTCATAATCATGACATGTGTGGCATTATCCTCCTGCTGCAGTATGACACACATTAGCAGATTACACATGTGGTATATTATTTACATGATCATGTTGTCTGTACTGTATACATTATTTCATATGGGCAGGAGTGCTTCTCCTTAAATGTGTGTGTGTGTGTGTGTGTGTGTGTGTGTGTGTGTGTGTGTGTGTGTGTGTGTGTGTGTGTGTGTGTGTGTGTGTGCTCCTATGCATGCACTGCAGCTTAATATTGTAATATGCAGTACACCCTGTCCCTGTATGTGACTGATGTGACTGCTGCAGTTAGCATAATGCAAGTGAGACATGATCAATCTGCTTGTGTTGTTGTGGTATATACTTAGTGGGATGACAGAAACTCACATAATGCATCATTCCCATAGTTATCACATTAAACTGTGAGGTGAGTCTGCTGTGTTTATCTGCATATATTATCCATGTATATACATTGCACCCATTACTGTATTGGTCGTTGCTGTCTTATGTCTATTCAACAACATGACAGGTCCTTGCTTATGTGATTTATGTAACATCATTGTGTCATGCTGTCACACTGGCACAATGGCTTTGTGTGTGGCATGCACTGGCAAATAGCATGCCATGTTGTATGACATTACTGTAACTGGTATATATCAGCATGTATCCTTCACATACTGCATAGACATTCACTGATCTGTTAGTGAATGTACGAAGGTGATGCTTTCTTTACCATCATTCATGACTCCCTTGTTTGTCCGTGTCTTGCATATACCAATAGCCAGTTTTTTGATAGTAGCTTATATTATGATATGCATGCATTACTTTACATGGATGTACATGTGTATGACTGAATTATGATCACAAAGTAACATACCATTTACAGTCATGGTTGTGCTACAGGCCAGGCCACTCATAGCTGGAAATTGAAAAAAAAAAACATATTATGATCAACACACAACTGCTCTTGTAATTTAGGGCTGGTTACATGCATTTATTCCATTTTTCTGCGCTGGACTTTTGCTCACAGGACTGTTCTTTGATCAGTCCTACACGTGTAAGGTGCTATTTATATCACAAATTGTGATTGTGGAATCTGTTGTATAATATTTGTATAGCAGTATATGTCTGTACTTTTGCTCTGTACATATGCATCTTGGTGTTTAACTGTTGCACATTACTGTGTTTCTGTCATTTGAATACAGGCATGTTTGTTTGTAGCCATAACCAATCCACTATGCCCATGTGACATACAGTGGCCATTTGCTTTGATATACCTTGTAAGACTTGCATTCCACCCTATGTTGTGAACACATTTATGTGCATTGTGTCTCCTTAGGATTGTCTTGCTTTATTCTGTGCCTACTTTCTGTTGTTGGCATATCCTGACTGGTGTGGGCCTGTTTTGTTCCTCTCCCTTATGACATTGGGCTACGTTACACATATATATATATATAGATATACATGCCATATGTTATTTTTATCTTTACCTTTCTCTATGTTATCATGGTTGTCTTGTAGATGTGCTGGTACAATGTTACTTTGTGCTACTATATTGGTTACCATACACACGGAATGCATATGCTCGCAAGGTGGTAGCAATTGATTTGATTCCATCACTGTTCATGTTGTATTTGTGTGTTGAGAGTTACCCGGGGATCCTGCCTATGCATAGGTTGGCATTCCTTACCTGTCATTACACATATATGTATCACCATTTACATTATATTCCATATCATTGGTGTATGTATGTGTGCTGAAGCTTCTTTCTGATTGGATCATGTTATTCCACTGCATGTCACACATATACATTGTATATCTATCAACCCATATGTGTTGCCTGTGACATGGTGTATGTCTTTGACATATGGATCCCATTTTACCTATGTTTGCATTGTGTGCACTTATGTGTGTCTTACACAGCCACATTCAGGCCACTATGGCTGGTATGCATCCCTACCATATTTGTCCATTTTACTTCAACAGTGTTGAATAGTCTGCATGTGTGTTGTCTGAGTACCTTACCTCTCCTTTATGGGTATTTCCAACCTTTGTCATGTCTTGTGATACTTGCTATATGTTTATGCCTTCCTGTTTGCCCTCCTCCTCTTTCCATGTCTTTTCCATTCCTTCTATTCTTTCAAAAACATGGTGCCTATTCACACCAAAAAAAAAAAACATGCCCCTCAGCCTCTCCCTCAGACACTCCTGTCCCATTATACCTCTTGTGTGTCCATCTTTTTAACCCTCACCCCACATCTGTTTTTTTTATCACTTTCTTTCTTTGGGTGTGCATTATTTGTGTTCCCCACACATGTCCCATGTCCCATTCTTAGCTACTGTTAGATATGGTGGAAGTGCTCAGGATTGCCCTTTGCCTTACTTAATACATTTTTTTTTTAGTAATTTTGCAGACTATGTCAGAATACACAAATTGTGATGAGTGTATTTATAAATGTCTGTCTATGGTTAATATCTATAGTTATTTTGCAGATATCTGTCACTTTCCAGATAGACGGAAGGACATTTCTATTACTTTAGTAATTTTCACTTATTACTGTAAATACCATTAAGCTTGTAGAATTTCTGTACATGTACATTGATAATGCACATATATATTTCACTTCATGAAAAACTTTTCTTGGCATACAGCTTTGACATAACTGCTTGAGGTTGTGCTGATGTTGCTAGTTACATCTGCTTTGTTCTGAGGTATTTTCCATACACTAAGGCATATTTACATAGTACTTGGTTAGCCACAATTGTTCACCAGAACTCAATGCACTCCAGAGGATTCTGAGTACTTTATGGAATCCTACTCATATACACACACACACACACACACACACACACACATATATATATATATATATATATATATATATATATATATATATATATATATATATATATATATATGTCTGTGTGTGTATATTTATTTATTTATTTTACATTTGTTAACCGGGCTAGTCCAACTGGATATATTTCCATTTTCAGCAAAGCCCTGGGGAGAAAAGCTCCACAGTAACATTCAAAAAAGATTATCATGCACAAATAAAAAAAAAATTATGATAAAAATAATCAGAGAGCATTAGCTAAAATTTTGTACTGTTCGAGCAACACAACATACAAAAAGAATTTCATACACAAATATAAAAGAAAATCATGTTAAAATAATCAGAGAGCATTAACTACAGAGATTAATGCTATTTGTGAAACACAAAACCTAAAAAGGAATAAGACACTCTTACATTAAGATATGTGAGGTCATTTACACTACGTTCACAGATGAATTCATCTCCTAGTTGTAACAATAATTTAAGACAGTTACTACTACCCAAGGGGTAAGCAGTATTAAATGGTGAAGGGAGGCAGTATAGAGATAAGGCAATAGATAAAGCAGAAGATTAGTCAGGGTAACAGCAGGGGCATAACCAGTGTGTTTTAAGATGTTGCTTGAGCCTTTGTTTAAAGAGTGGAAAGGAGGGAAGTACAGTTAGATCTGATGGCAACAGGTTCCAATATTTTCCAGCGGTATTAGAAAACAAGGAGTCACCTGCCAAGTTATTAGACTTGCTAATGCTAGCCAGTAGTTTAGTGGAAGAGCGTAAGGAATTGAGGTTTTTATAGAGGATAATAAGGTTAGAAAGTATAGGTGTATTATTAGGTTGGTAAAATATCCTATGGACAATGGTACGTTGGGAAAGTATCAAAATGTTTTTTAGTTCAAGCCAGTCTAGCTGCTGTAGGTTCAGACAGTGGTGAGTTCTAAATGGGTTCCCAGTGGCAAACCTGTCAATATTGTTATAGGAGTTGGCTAGTTTAGTGAGATTATTTTTCTTTAGGTTAGTATGTATGGGGGAAGCATAAAGAAGAGTAGAGATTAGATGGGAGTGGGCTATTGTAGTTCTGGCTGTTGGTGTTAAGAAGGGTTTTATTCTATGTAGGGAGCCCAATTTTCTATTTGAGTTTTTTATAGTGTTATTTATATGGTTGTCAAAGGTAAGGTTATTGTCAATTAAGATTCCTAACAGTTTGGTGGTAGAGTCGGGGGTTATAAGGGTGCCATTATTTGATCTGATAGAGAAATTTATAGGGGGGGGACTTACTGTTAGGTATGAAGAGTAAGAGCTTGTTTTTTTTTTTTGGCGTTCAAAAGGAGGCAACATTTCAAGAACCAAGCCTTGACTGCATTAAATACTGTCTGGGTTAGAGATTGTAGTTCAGATGTGGAGTTGGCAGAACATATGAGCATGGAATCATCTGCATATTGTATGCAGGTAGCTTGAGGGATTGCTAAGTGAAGGTTGTTGATGAATAAAGAGAATAGAAGTGGACCTAGAATGGAGCACTGAGGGACTCTGAGGGAGACTGGCAGGTGGGAAGATAGCTTGTTCTCCCAGAGGACTGCTTGTTACCTATTGGTAAGGTAGGACTTGAACCAGAGAACAGCCTTGGTGTCTAGAGAAAGTGATTCAAGAGTTTTTATGAGCAGGGGGTGGTTGACCATGTCAAAGGCTTTTGACAGATCAATAAAGAGTGCTGATGAGTGGATGTTGTTATTGCGGTTTTTATTGATGGAGTCGGTGAAAAATAGGAGAGCTGTGGTGGTACTATGAAATGGCCTGAAGACATGCTGACAGTTAGCTAGTATATTATGTTGGGTTAAGTGGTTTATTAGTTGATGGTGAATGCATTTTTCCATAACTTTTGCTAAGGGTGATAAGAGAGCTATAGGCCTGTAGTTGGAATAATCATTGAAGTTACCGCCTTTATGTAAGAGGATAATGTGGGAGATTTTCCAGATATCAGAGATGGTTCCTTCATTTATGGTTCTGTAAGGATGGATACAGGATAAGCAACCACTTTAGCTGCTTTTTGCAGGTATTCAGATGGTATTTGGTCAGCAGAGAGGGTACACGGCTTAAGTTTTTGGACACTGTTTTGGTTGTACGAGGTAGCGATGGGTTGTATTTGGAATGCTGGGAGATTATCAGGTAAAGAGGTAGGGAGATTAGAGTTGTTTGTGGAAAGTTGACAGGCTAGAGATTTTATGGTGTCTGTGAAGAAGGTATTGAAGGCATTGGCAGTTTGATGGGAGGTATTGTTATCAGCCCCTAGAGGGGGTGGTGTGCTAGAGTGCTCTGGTGTAGGAGTCTGTTTAAGCTAGACCAGAACTTTTGTGGATTGTTATGGTAAGATAGTTGTAGTTTACAATAGTAGTTTTTTTTTTGTCAGTGAGTATTGCTTTTTTTGTAATATTTCTCAACTGTCTAAATGTTTGTTGCTCAGAGATATTTTTGGACGCTCTCCACTTGGCCCAAGATTTATTCCTAAGCAATATCTGTTGTCTAGTTTCTTTTGAAAGCCAGGGGGCCGGTTTGGACTTCATTCTGATGGAACATTTAGGTGCATGCTTATCAAGGATAGTTAAGAATTTAGAGCTGAAATATTTAACAGCCACCTCAAGAGGGAGAGATTTTAGTGGGTTCCAATTACATGCATTAAGTTCATTTTGGAATACTACATGGTTAATGTGTTTGTTGGTTGGTGAGATCCTATAAGTGGGGGTGTTAGGGATGTCATTCTTTTGTCTTATAATGCAAGTTAACATATGATCACTTAAGTCATTTGGTAGAGTTCCTACCTTGTAAATCTGTTGTTGTTTATTAATAAGTATCCAATCTAAGATACTCTCTTTGTTGTTAAATTTGTTAAGTCTAGTGGTGGTGGTAATTGTTTGACTAAAGCCATGAAGATTAATATGTGATGAAGGAATCTGTGTTTACAAATTTCCAGTCAATATTAAAGTCTCCTAGTATAATAGTTTCTTGTGGGTAAGTAGTAGATACCCTGCTTAGAGTGTCTTCTATTGTAGTACTATTATTACCTGGAGGTAAGTAGATACAGATGATGTATAGGGCTTTGCTAGGGTTAAGTTGAAGTCAGGAGATAAGGACTTCAGCCTTACTATCTTGAGGTGGGTTATAAGATATAGAGGAGATCTGTAGCATGGATTTAAACAGTAGTGCTACTCCCCCTCCCCTACGTTTTATGTGGTCGAGTCTCAATATTTTGTAACTTGGGGGGATTATTTCATTGTCTTTAGTTCCAGGTTTTAACCAGGTTTCTGTGAGACAGAAGATATCAAAGGAATGTATAACAAGGAGGGCGTGGAGATGGGCATTTTGTCATTTATACTGCAGATATTGAGATGACCTATAAGTAAAGAATTAGAGAGACAGGTTTGGGTTGTTAGGGTGGAGGGAGTGGTACAAGAAGTTGTTAATGTGGGGACATTTGTTGGGCCTGGGTTAGGGTGGATGTCACTGTCTTTTAAGGTGGATGTTTTTAGGCCAGAATCTGGGTAGTTAATGAAGCTGGTTAGATATTTCAGCTTCCTTATAGTGGCGTTTTTGAATTTGATATGAGTGAGTCAATGGTACTTGGCTAGCAGTTAGCAGGGTGTGGATGTGGTATTTATTTGAAAATGGGTAAGGGTATAATTTTGAATAGCTGTTTGTTTAGGATAGTAGTTGAAGTGATAATAATTCAATTTTCAATGGAGGTGAGGAGATAGGCAGAGGTGAGGACAGGTATGAAAGTAGTTAAGAGCATTAATTTGGTTAGGATAGGTTTTGTTGTTGAAGACATATTGTTAGGGTTACCTTATACTGCTACA
Organism: Protopterus annectens; assembly: GCF_019279795.1. NCBI lineage: Eukaryota > Metazoa > Chordata > Ceratodontiformes > Protopteridae > Protopterus > Protopterus annectens. The sequence continues at coordinate 621,756,211 of NC_056732.1, read as the reverse complement.
GCAGGACCTGGACTAGGATAAGACAAAAGATGTATGGGTTTTGTAGAGTCCTTTGAGAGAAAGTGGTGATAAAGCTAATGAAATAATATTAAGTATTTTAAGAGGAGGTACTGGATGTAGAGGGTAAGGAGAAAGGTAGATAGGAGGGGTGTGGCTAAATTATATAGATTGTTGAAGCATAGGATTGGAAGGTTGGGAGAGAGGGTGTGGTTAAGGAAGTATAAGTCTAGGGCCCCTGGGGTGGTTGGGAATTGGGGTAGGGGAGAGGAGTGAACCCGCAGGGCAAACAGAGCGGGAAGAGCTGAGAGAACTGAGAGGTAATCAGTTATACAGTGAGACTGGGTTCTGTATGGCTTTGGGTAGGTACATGGCACTTTTTGTGACTACTTTTCTTAAAACATGCAAAGGGTGTCCTTTAGGTCTAGGTGTAAAGGGGAGTAGGTATATTAATGAGTCCTGAAGCAGGAGTATTAAATGACAGTAGATTAAGCTATCTAGGTTATCTACTTTTAAGACTAAAAGGTTAATTCCTTTTTAATACCTTTCTGGGGGGAGGGGGGTGATATCTATAAGTAATGATCCAACTGAGATAACTGGAGATGGCTGTTCAGTAGAGCTGGTCGAGTTTAGCTAGAAGTAGAAATACAGCTTTTCATGCCTTATGTTCTGCTACCCTCTACACCAATTCACTAAGCTAGTTAGGACGTAAGGCGGAAAAGTAAAAACGGGATGGACGGCCTCGTGGTAGGTCCACAGGTGTGCTGGCCCTTACAAATAGGTTTACCAAAAGCACTCACTATTATATAGTTAAACTTCTAAAACTGTAGGTTATCACCTACACTGTGAGGCTGAGCAAAGCACGTCTAGGTAGTCTACGTAAGACTTACAGGTTGGGTATTCTTTTCAGTTCAGTAGGGATTTCCTTTATCTTGCTAGGTTGTTCATAGGGGGACAACCTGTGTTTTAGCACAAGGCTTATGAGCTGAAAAAGAGACAGAGAAAAATAAATATATAATGGCAACTAGGTTAAAGTCTTTGCAGGAGTGGGAGGTGAAATGGTGGGGAGGAGTGCAAGTCAGTGGCTTGAGTGGAGCGTCAGAGGCAGTACAGTTTAGATACAGGAAAGCATCATATAGACTCCTGAAAACCTAATTGTGAGGCACATAAAAAAGGATTAGCCCCCTACAGTCTTCTTCCAGTAATTCGTACTTACTATAGAGGCTTAGATAAAGATGAAAATAACTAAGCAGGTTAACAGTTGGTACAACTTTAAAAGTAAATGCTATACTCATCTAGAACATTTCCTGTGGACTGTAGTGCACAAAACACAGAATATCAGCCTATACAATTTCTAAAACAACTAGATTTGATAAACATCAACAGGAACTTACATGTGGTAAGCAATGCTAGGATAATTTTTAATAGCTAGATTATTTGGAGTGCATAATACACAGAACATCAGCCTAGGCAATTTCTAAAACAACTAGATTGATAAACATCAACAGGAACTTACATAAGACCATCCAGGTGCAATTAACCATAGGCAAGACTGCTCTGCAAAATTGTAGCATGTTACAGGCCCTCCTCACAAACTCAGGAACCCACATGGGCCTTCCTAAAACACTCCTGAAATAAAAAGACCACAGTAAAGAACTTCTCAAAAAGCTTCACACTTCTAAAAGACTAGTGTGGTCTGCAGGACTGCATGGATAAGGCAATCCCAAGCAAAAAAAGACTCTTTGTACTAAAGCAAGCTGGCCCAGTCTGGTGGACCCCAGCCATAAAACAAACTCTACAACAAAAAGGAGAAGCTACTACAAGATAGAAAAAAAAAAAAAAAGGTAACCACACCTCTGATCACGTAAAAAAACTAAGAGAGCTCTCAAAATCATCTAGAAACCTGGGAGGAAACTCCCAGATATGCTCAGAGTTAGTTCAAAATGATGAAGATTACTGATCCTACAGACATTGCATACATACTGGCTGACAGGTGTGCTCCATGAACTCAATGAGGAATTAAACCACAGCTAGGGACAGCTGTTTTATCAAAGTCTTACCTCTAGATAATGCCTTTTAAACTTGGTTGACTTTTTTCACAGTCACCAAAATATTGATCTGGAAACTCATCAGCTTAAATGTCAACCCCAACATCACAAGATGGGTTTGCAAAACTGGCTTGACAGAACCACAGGGTCAGAGTTGCTGGCTGTCACAGTCACAGCTCCACTGTCACAAGTAATACTTTCCCCACTGAGCACAGAAGAAGTTATCAGGAAACTGGGGGACAGGTTGATAGTAGTCTGTCTGTCGACACCCATGTAGCCAAAGTAAAGTAAGAAGACACATTACTTGAAGGGATTCTCATCTAGATCAATACTCATCACTCATCAGACCAATGATTGAGTACAATGCCCCATTCGGAATGTATCTGACCCGACACTTGCAGCAGCTGGAGAGCCACAAAGTTCTCACCCAAAAAGGATAAAGGGTCTCAAAAATCTGTCCTATGCGCCCCCCTGGAAAGAACTCCAGCTCTATTCAGTCGCTACCGCTTGCTCAGAGGTGACCTTTGCCTAACATACAAAAAATCTAGATCCATCAGAGCCACAAGGGCGGAGACTTAAACCTTGACACGGCTATTAATAGGACGGCTGGAGGGATAGATTCATCATGGCCTTGTTCAAGAGAAATCTTGACCAATGGATGGGAGATCGCAGATATACCCCCAGGATTATGAACCTATGTAAGCAAGGCTAGAGTATTTTCTAATAGCTAGGTTATTTGTACAGGCTAAAACAACACAGAAATGTCAGCAAGTACATTTCACAACAGACATAATATGATAAGCTCTACAGAACACAGCGTCTGTTAATTGTGTGTCCCAATTGCAGCAAGCAGGTCAAGAAAAATATCCCAGATAGCAAAAATCCACGTTTTTGTGCCTGGGAAAAGTATCCAGTGGCTGAAACAGGTGATGAAGTCAACGCTCTGTGCTGAGTACATTTAAAGTAGGTTGTAAGTGAAATTACAGTAAGTTACAGTTACTTGCAGCTGAAATAAGTGATAGTATCAGCTCTCTGTGCCTGAACACATTTAAAGTAGGCTGTAAGCGAAATTACAGTAAGTTACAGTTACTTGCGACTGAAATAGGTGATAGTATCATCGCTCTCTGCCTGAGCACATTTAAAGTAGGCTGTATGCAAATTTATAGTAAGTTACAGTTAGTTCACTAGATAGCAAGTAGAATTGCTGCTATGGAGGAAAAATTATATAGATAGATAGATATACATATACAGATATATAGATACATGTGTTTGTGTGTGTGTGTGTGTGTGTGTGTGTGTGTGTGTGTGTGTGTGTGTGTGTGTGTGTGTGTGCATGTGCGTGTGCTGTGTGTGTGTTTTATCATTCTTATTGACTATGCACAACAGTTCTACAGATAAATATAATTTAAATACAAGCATGCTGTGATTTATGATCTAACTCATTTTATGATAATAACTATCTCTTCCACCACTGTGTATCCAGTAAACTATGACATTGAAGTGATGAGCCATCAGCATAAAAATACTGATGAGGGACATTTTAAAACATTTACTTTCAATAACATAGAATATCATAGTTGTATGAAACAATTGTTTAGGAAACATAGGATGTTGGCCAAATAATAGCACATAAAAGGCACATGGGGCAGATTCAAAAAGAAAGTTGTGGACAGTGCAGATCACCAAAGGAAGATATCAGTGTATCAGCAGTGGGATGTGATTCCATAAAAGACATTCATACAAGAGCAAGTAATAATTTATTCAGCGTAGGACAATTGCAGACTCTGCAACTAGCCATGGGGCAGATTCGAAAAGAAAGCTGTGGATAGTGCAGATCACCAAAGGAAGACATCAGTGTATCAGCAGTGAGATGTGATTACATAAAAGACATTCATAGAAGAGCAAGTAATAAGTTATTCAGTGTAGGACAATTGCAGACTCTGTACCTAGCCACTAGATTCTTAAACACAACAGCTATGCCAAAATGTGACAGAGCAGTGCGCCAACAACTTTATGAAACCTCTCAGTATTTGTACTTTCCCTTTACTTTACAATTTACTATAAATTTCCATTCAATCTTGTGAATTCTGCAAAATATTAATTAAAAAAAAATGCAAGCTGCATTCAATGCATTACAGCAGGCTGGGGTTACTAAAATCCATAAATGAGGATGCTCTACAACTGCATCTCAGAAGACAGCCGAGCATGGTGCCAAGCCAGGCTACAGCTATGCCAGCTCTCTTATTAGGAAATAATAGATAAATGTAGGTTAGACAAAGAGTTGGTGCAGGATGTGTGCACCCCACATGTGCTTACAGAGACTGGGGTGTAATCTAATACTTTTAGAAACAAAAGTGTGTCTAAGCCTGCTTATACTAGCCTCTGGGACATATCAGTGGCATATGGATGATGCAGTAGGAGTGTTCCTGTCAGTTACCTGTTACATTTTAGGACAGTTCCTCACAGTAATGTGGAGGAAAGTGGATGAATTCACCCATTTCCCAACAACAGCTCTGAAGCACAGATCTGCAATGGTACAGTTCTGTGCCATTGTCAACTTCTCCCATGTCCTTGGTGCAATAGACTGCACCCATGTCCTTATCAAAATCCTATTATTGCCTGATGCTGAACATTACCTCAAAAGAAATGGGTGGCCATTGCTCAATTGTCAGGTTGTGTGCTCATCAGCTGACTTCATTACTAATATCAGTAGTGTGCATGATGCAACATTGTAATGGGCTCCTACTTGGTGCGTATAGGACCACAGATATAATGTAAGCATAATCCAAACTGGCCATGAGTAAGCATGAGGGCTACATATGTGTTTTCCCTTTCATATAAACAGGTGACTGCAGTTATCCACTGCAGCTATAGCTTATGATGCCATTCAAAGCCTCATCAATGTCTGTTGAGGATGCATACAACACAGTGCATACTGTGAAATGGAACATCATTGAGAGTGCGTTCCATGTGCTGAAAGCAAGATTCAGATGTCTTGACACATCCAGGGGTGCACACCAATACACAACAGAAAAGGTATCAGAGATGGTCACCATGTGTGCCATGTTGCACAACATGCTAAGATCAAAATACTCTTGCCTGCTAGCTGCAGATTTGAGTCATTTACCTTAAAAATCTCAGATGTCTGACATGAAGCTATCAGAGTTGTCACAGGATAATCAGGAGGACACAGAAGTGAGAAGAAATAGGTGTGGCTTATGGAGGCAACACATCAGTGTCTGGTTCATGTCTTTGGGTCATGACAAGCCAGACATACAGAAGTACATGGACAAAACAGTTATGTTCACACAGTGTTGCCCCACAACAGCAGTACAGAACACAATTAATGTAAAAAGCCCATTAAATGTGCAGATATAGCATCATACATACCATAACCACAATATTAACCTGCAACACCTTATACTCATAAATGGGCAACAAAAATGAGCATATCTAGATGGCTACATAGAATCATAGGAGGTTACTAGGCTAACAGTTTCAAGGCCGTTACTAGCCTAGCCAAGTTCAACCCGTGTTCCCAAGGGTGTCTGGTTCAAGCAGACACTAAAATCAGCACCTATTGCCCAGTCCAAGAGGAACACAGGTGGAACCCACAGAGTGAATTTCCAGTTACCCATCCAATCATCCAAATTACACTTAAATAGGGCCAATGAGAAAGCTTGTTCCAAAAATGGGGCAACCTCTGTGAGACAAATCTTTCTTTCCAGCAAGTTCTGTTGATGTCACATAACAGGTTAAGGTCCTTTCAATGAGTTACCCGTGTGCCATTTGACTAGCGAATGTGAAGCATTTCCATTAAAGCTAGGTCAGAGATTGCTCTATATGCAAGGCACAGGTTGCCTCTGAGCAGTCTGTATGACACAGAGCAAAGTGACAATGATTTCAGTCTGTCCACGTAAGGCAGATCTTGAAGAACCTGACTTTTCTTTACAAGGAGTTCTGTGCTCTCTCCAATTGCTGCAGGTGTTTGGAAAGGAAGATACCAAAGGGAGCATTGTACTCTATTACTGGCCTGATGAGGGAAGAGTACAGTGGGGGTTATAACCTCTTTTTTTCTGGAGGCAATGTCCTTACTTACGAGGTGAGCAATATAAAATGCCTTTTTTACCACCGTTGATACACGGTGATCGAAATTAAAGTTGTTGTCAACCTGTGAGTCCACATCTCTCACCACTGACTGTGTGCTTAGTGTATTGCTATTGATGTGGTAGTTTGCAAGAACATCACCCTTGCTGAAGTGGATGATAATGCATGTTTTTGCATTAAGTTTAAGACCATGACTTTGGCATCAGTCATTAATCTGTGTAAGACCTTCTTGCAGGATGTTGACATTGCTAGCGGTTTCAATGATTATTTGCAGTTTGCAGTCATCAGCAAACTTTGTCAGCCACAGTCCTTTAGTTTTAGCATGTACTTTGGACTGAATAGTAGGGGTCCCAGAACAGATGCCTGTGGAACACCAGTGGTTACAGATCTGTTGGAGGAGGTGGAGTCCCTATTTTGACCATATGAGTTCTATCAGTGAACCAGTTTGCAACCCACCTAACAGAATATGGGTTGATACCCAAATGAATGAGTTTATCAATGATGCTTGAGTGGGGGATTGTGTCAAAGGCCTTGGCTAAGTCTAGGTAGGCCATATGCACAGATTTGCCCTTGTCTAGAGTTTGATGACTGTCTCAAAGAAGTCCCCCATGTTTAAAAGCATGATCTCCCCCTGGCAAAGCCAAATTGGGTGGGATTGAGCATTTGGAGATTTCATATATCTTTGTTAATAAGGAACATGATGATTTGTTCCATGGCCTTGCAGATAATGCTGGTCAGGCTATTGGGTCTATAGTTTCTGGGGTCCATGGATGTAGCCCCTTTGTGCAAAGGGATGATAGTAGCTGTTTTTCATTCTGCTGGGATGAAGCCATTGCTTAGGCTGTGATTGAAAAGGGTGCCCAATGGTGATGCTAATTCCTATTTTAACCCATGTAGAACACAAACCTGGATGTTGTCTGGTCTCATAGAGGGTGTGTTTTTGGCCTTGGAAAGGGCATTTAAGACCTGCTCCTCAGAGATACTAGGTATGGGACAGGTGTTAGGGATCTTTTGGGATATATGTGGTGTGGACAGGGAAGTGGTTTTCACTGAACCTGTCAGATAGCAGGTTTCATATATCCACAGGTTCTGTATATGTAGAACCATTAAGTATGAGTTCAGAGCAAATCTGGGCCTTATGTATGATGTTATGGCTATAACTTAAGAACACCTTGTGGTTATTCTTAGTTAGGGAAGCTAATTTGGATATGTAGTTAGCTTTGGAGGACTTCACTGGAAGTCTTATTTGCTTGTTTAAGTTGAGGACGGAGTATTCCCAGTTTTGAGAACATTCCTTCTTAATCTTAGACAGCAAATTGTTTTCTCCTATTATATAGCCTATTAATGGCAGTTGTCCACTAGTCAGGTTTGTTTTTCTTGAAGATCCTGCTTTGGTTCTATCAGGTGCAGCAGGGTCAATATAATTGTACAGCTGCTCATATAAAGCATTGGTGTATAACTTAGCAGAGAGGTGTCTTTTCCATCAGTGTGGGGAGGAGCTATGAAGCTATTTATACTGTCATGTAAGAGGTTGCAATTGGACTTGGTGAGGTTTTTTTAGTTTAGTTGTTGCTAAGGGGGGGTCTTGTGTTATAGTTACTTCTAGCGAGACTGATTTGTGGTCAGATCTCACCAGGGATGGCCACACACTGGGGGTTGTGCAGCAGTCCCCCATATTGGTGAGTACCCGATCCAGCATGTTTGAGCCCTTTGTGGGTGTGTCAACCAGCTGGAACAGGGCATTGAAGTTAATGAAGTCCAGGAACCTTTGGGCAAGTAAGTTAGAAGACATATAACTTACCTAGTCAATGGACGGGTAACATACCTCTCAACTTGGAAACATCAAAAATCTGGACAAGGCCCATGAAAAATAGGCACAAATCTGTATGCTGATTAACATATAATTTGCATACATAATTGTGTAGCCACACCCACTCCAGTGGAATTGTGGGATACCAACTTTCAAATGCAAACTGAAGAACAGACAACCAAAATATGGCACTGCACCATAGTCCCCTGCAGCCATTCCAATGTCCCATTACCTGGCGATTTCTCCCCATTTACCATAAACACTAAGTTGTGCATACTGCTTTACTTCTACACTGATTATTTGGATTTTATTTTTACATTTTGCAGCACAACAATGCACAAAACACTAACAGACATCTGCTAAACAAAGCAATACTGTCTCACAATGAAAATAGACTTGGCATTACATTTTTCTCTGCCCTTGCAACTCACATTCATTGAAATAGTATTGAAACCCATACACCACATCCAAAGAAAAAACATCTGGCCAGTGGTGGATAAAGATTACCTTTGGGCTGTTTTCAAATCATTAGCCCCTTGCACACAAAACAAGAAACATCCATGTGTTCTTTTTTTATGCAGCTTCCTGACTTTAATAAGTTATATTCCTTGTATAATGCAGCACACTTGTTAGACAGAGCACATTTTAAACTTGTTTGAACATTTTTCCAGTAGGCTGTACTGTAGGCAATGAAACAAAATGCATGAATCAATAATGACAAAACTACCCAATTCAGAACATTTCCATCATAAAAGTCTACTTCTACACCCACACTATAAATAGAATGGCAGTAGTGTAAGCCATAGGCATCTTGCACAGCTTCTCACACTTATTTTCAACTTCAGTTTTTTTTTTTGGTGGGGGGAAAAATGTCAAAAACCAGGGACACATTTTAAACTTTGCTTGTATAATTTTAGAAAGTTGCTAGAATAAAATATATTACCACTATGCATGTCACTGGCAAGTCTTGAACTCAGGACCCTATGCACTACAGTCAGAGCAACATACCACTATGCCAAATCAGCAACCATGCATGTCACTGGCAAGTCTTGAGCCCAGGACCCTATGCACTACAGTCAGAGCAACATACCACTATGCCAAATCAGCAGTTTGCTGAAAAAAAGGAAGACTGAAACTTAATGGCTATCATTTAGTGAATTCAGTTCTGACTTCTTACCATAGCTCTCAACCTCTTAGCACAAAAAAACCTGGACAAACAATGCCAATAATGGGGGAATACAAATTCAGTTCTCACTTCTCACCATAGCTCTCAACTCTTAGAACAAAAAACCTGGACAAAGCTCACAAGTGGTGGTGGCTAGGGACTTACCAGGGACACATTTTAAACATTGCTTGTATAATTTTGGAAAGTTGATAGAATAAAATGTTGTGTTACCACCATGCATTTCACTGGCAAGTCTTGAACCCAGGACCCTATGAACTACAGTCAGAGCAACATACCACTATGCCAAATAAGCACTCCCCTAAAAAATGGCTATCATGTAGTGAATTCAGTTCTCACTTCTCACCATAGCTCTCAACATCTTAGCACAAAAAACTTGGACAAAGCCAATAATGGGGGAATACAAATTCAGTTCTCATTCACCATAGCTCTCAACTCTTAGCACAACAAAACCTGAACAAACAACAAAGCCAATAATGGGGGAATACAAATTCTGTTCACTTCTCACCATAGGCTTAGCTCTCAACTCTTAGCACACAAAAATTTGGACAAAGCTCAGAAATGGTGGTGGCTAGGGACTTTAGGCTCTTTTTACCCTGTAGCAAAGGTACAGGGTTTGAGCCTGAATACCTCTAGCCACCTGGGGGCATTTTCACCCACCCACACACACACACACACACACACACACACACACACACACACACACACACACATGCACATACACATACACTTACATGTGTCCCCAGTGATAAATGGCCTGCAATAAATGCAAAACAAGTGATTCCCCAATGATAAATACTTGATTCCATTGAATGAAATGAGTGGCTATCAGTTCCCATCCCGGCCCTACATAATTCCAGGCTCCACTCTTGGCAAATACATCCACAACCAAAAAGTAATCCAAACGAGTTCTGCTCTTGGTAAATAAATACACAACCAAAATGTTCTGCTGTTTTCCACTCACATTTGCAGCCGGAAATGATGATGTGAGTTGAAGGACTGCAGTTCCGACTGTCTGACAGCCCTGATGGAGCTGACTTCATGACATTATCGCGCATGTGATGACATCAGCTCCGACAGTGCGATATTTGAAATAATTAAGAAAACCAAAAGAAGAAAATTGGAAATTAAGGGGTGCCACTCAGGAATTGTGGCACCCCTTCATTTGGACCTCAAAACTCAGTAAAATCCAAGTAATTTGGTTTGGTTGAGAGGTATGACGGGTAAGTAAAGTCACCCAAAACCAGGGTGTTTGCTTGTATCTTGATTGACTCAAGAAGATCCACGTAAGCTGAATGGACGTCCTGATTCATGGAGGGGGTCCTATTGCTGGCAATGACCTGAAGAGGGGTCTTACCTATAGTCAATTGCACCTGAAGTAATTCAAGAGAATTGTGCTGTTTAATCAATCTAGAGGTGTATTTATATTTAATGAATATTGATACACCACCTCCTTTAGTTCTCACACCTTCAGTTTGTGGTCTGAACAAGTGGAAGGAAATGTAACCTGGTATAGCTCCAGTGCTCTCTGCAGCCCTAAACCAGGTTTCAGTGACAGTACAAATGTCAGCATCTTCCAAGGTGAGGACTGCTTCCAGTGAGTGCAGTTTCTGGTTTAGACTCCTAGCGTTTAGCAGCATAATCTTGAGATTAGTTTTAGAAGATATTTTTATATCAGGAATTTTGTTCTTGTGACATTGCCTAAAAAGGGATTATGAGAGTGGCAAGAGCCTTAGCCAGTAACTGAAATCCCAGGCGGGGGGGGGGGACAGATGAAGACCATCTCTGGCAAAGCATCAAGGTCTGTCAATCATGTCATCCTAGGCTAACAGATATTGGATCCCATTTGAATGACACCAGAAACTAAGCCAATTGTTGAAGTCAGTCATTTTTTGTTTGTATTAAAGTATTATCCTAGGTGAATGTAAAAATGCTTCTTAAGGCTAGGGACATACCTGCCTGAGACACATAAACAGAGAGCTCAGTGATGTCTCTCTAGTGAGGTACATCTCAAGTCATTCAGACCAACATGGACTATGATGAAGTCATAACAGTGCCTGTTGTTGAGAGACTTGAGTGTGTGTGTGATGCGGCAAATCCTGGAACCTGACAGACAGCTTACCGTGACCTTTTCCTTATCCAATCTGGTGAGAGGAATATCTGTGTGGCTGACAATTAAATCACCTATGACTAAAATGTTTGTTTTTGTGTTATACTTTAGGGGCTTGACTGATGAAATACTGGTGTGTGATATGTGTACTATGTTCTGTAGAGGAGGTATTATGTGAAGCATGCTTGTGTTTGTGTTTGGGAGGTCTCTGATGTTTATGTAAGCTTCTGGTAATTGCCTCTGCATATGTAGGTTTATGTGTTGTTGGTTGATAAGTGCCTAAGATGAGATGTGCATACTGAAAACCTGCTTAGTGTCAGATGAACTGACTGATGAGTGAGAGAGCCTGGGTTCTAGGTCCTTGATATAGCTGTATCTCTCACATAATGCATTTGTGGTGGACTAGAAGAAGTGGGTTGTCAGTGTACATGCTCTAATTGCTACATTGCCTTTGGATGCCCATGTCAACCAAGCTGGCTGGAGAAACTGTGGGAAATTGTTTGTTCATAATTATATGTAAGTTGATGTGGTCAGAAAACAGGGAGAGGACAGAAAAGACCAGGTAAAGTAGAGGACAGGAGAAGTGGATACAAAATACAAAGGGCTAGTGGGTAGGAACTGTGTTGGTACCTCAGTTTCCCTGAGTTATCACCTCTCAGTGAGGGACAAGCACAAGAATTCACCAATGGAGCACCAGCAGAGCACTAAGGAAATATTTGCAGGCAAAAGTGTCTGCATCTATAACAGCTAATGGTGCCCATCACTGTGCAGCAGTGAGAGATGTGCAAACAAGTGCAAACCTGAGCAAATGCGGTGCTTATGTAGTAAATGAGAGCAAACTGATTTAAACAAATTAACCAAGAAAAAAGCTCCAAACTGAGCCCTGTTCCTGTTCTTTCATCAGATGAGTTCTAACTGCACACTCCTGCCTCTAGAATGCAAGAGAACCCTCTCCAGCACAAGATGTCCTGGTTTAGTACTCAAGTTATACAAAAAGAACTAGATTCAGCAGGTCTGAATCTGGTTTATGCTACAGCAAACAAAGTGCAACCATTTCAGAAAAAAGACAGTTCAAATAAGCAGTGATACAGTAAAAATTCATTTAAAAAAATGCAACATATAGTGATAAATTCTACTTAAGTTTTCCAGAGATCAGCAGATACCTTGGATTGATCAGATAAATACAGCAGAGCAGTAGCTGGTTGCAAAACTCTGCAGTTTTGTTAAAGCAAGCTCAAACCTGAGCAAAAGTGATATCTAACAAATCAGAGCAAACTGAATTAAACAGATCAATCAATAAAAAAGCTCATAACTATGTCCTGTTCCAAGAACTTTCAATCAGATGAGTTCTAGCTGCATGCTCCTGCCACTAGGGTGCAGGAGAATCCTCTCCAACAAAAGAGAGCATGGTTTAGTGCTCAAGTTATACAAACAGAACTAGATTTATTAGGTCTGAATTTAGCCTATGCTACAGCAAACAAGGTGGAACAATTTCAGAAAAAAAGTTCAAATAAGAAGGCACAATAAGCCTTCAACTACCAACTCTGAGCTTAGAAAGGCAGAGGCCATCCTCTCCTCCCACAAGAGTGTAGACCACAAACCTTCTCAATGTAAAATAACTGGCCTGAAGCCCAAGTGCTTAAACCAGAACTAAGACACTTTTAGAATAGCAGACACACTAAGCCCTAAAACAGCAATTCCCAACTTAGAAGGATGTAAGCTACTTCTCTTGTCACAAGGGTGTGGACTACAAACTTTCTTAATGTAGAACAACTGGCCTGAAGCTCATGTGCTTAAACCAAAACTGAGAGGGTTAGAATAACAGTTACAATTTAATCAGGCTACTAACAGGCAGCAATAACAGACGAACAGTCACCACAGGACCACTTTATGCAATTTACATCACCAAAAACAACCACACTGGCATATGTGTGGAATCCAAGGTGCACTTAAGAGAAGATGTTGTTCTCCATGTAAAATGTCATCATAAATGCAATTTGTGTATGAAGGTAACAGTATAACCCATTATTACAATAAATGTAGGATTATGCATTGGTGGAATGTCCCATAACCAACAGAACGTAATTGCAAGGGTGGTAAAATAATATTGAAATGCATCACATCATAGGGATGTGTAACAACATAGTACACCACCCTATGCAAGAGACAGTAACAGCAATACTGACGACATGGCAAGGACAGATAATAAAGCCACATACCTAATATGACACAGACAAGAAGTGCAGGGCATACCTGACCAAGAATGTCACATACAAGGCAACCCATAATGCAAGGTTGTGTACAATAACATGAGTCAGCCAGATGAGCAAATATATTTAATTCAACAAAGCATTAATGGCAATCATTACCCATCAACTATGGAGCATGTGTCGCTGTATGGGATACGTCAACATAAGTATAGATGTGTGTAAGCAGGTAGGTATGGAAAGTCACACATGGAAAGTGCACATCAGAAAGAGGATAACAAAGGTGAATATGTAAACAGAGGTGCATATTGTACTTAGGGGGAGGCATGTGCAGTACCAGAATAAAATGCCACAAGTATCACTGGTATGCACAGTGAAGTATACCTGTGTATATAGTTATGGCAGAGAATAATGAAATGTTCAATGTATAAATCAGTACTATAAGAATAAAGTAATATGCTTATGACTGGGAGAAATGCTGGCTATATGTCAACTAGCAAGAGCTGCTAAAATGGAAGAAGGATGGTTGTCAAATATAGCAATGCAGCTGGCAATGTATTACCTAAAATATAACAATGGCGAATATGTGCAACATAACACAACATGAAAGTGGTTACTAATGTCAGATAAATGAGCCAAAAAGGCTAATGGCATCAGACATCTGAAAAACTACTTACAGGTATAGTAGGTAATAGTCAACTCAGTGGTTATCATTACTACAGGGTTAGAATGACGCAATAGAGCACACATTGGATCAACTGCCAGTGTTATTCTAGTGCAGTCTAGGGTACTCACACTGATGTCTCACACTGTGGTCTTGGCTGTCCCATCATATCTGGAAACACTCTGCCCACAGTGCTGTGCTAGGGAGCTGATTGAGGTGGCACTAACAGGTTGGGATGCAGCATGAGTTGAAGCAGTACTGCAATGTGTCTGTCTGGACATGCCTACTGGGTTCTTAATAGGCCAACCAACAGCAGATGTATGTACACATTGCAGCATAGACAAAGATGTATAAGGACCATGTGTGAGTGTACTGAGGGGAGGGGTCTTCCTGTCTGCCCTGAAGGTAATCTGCTTACAAGGGTCAAGGTACATAACAACTGATTTGTATTATGACACTGTTCCAGCACCACTGTAACAAGGCTTTCAACAGAGTGTGCAGCAGCCACCATGTTATTGTGCTGAATGACCATTGCTGCAATGACCCCTCCATGTCTATCCTCCTGACCTTCATGTAATACATGCAGCCAGTGTGCTACAAAATCATTAGCATGGGCAAGTGCACACAGGCCATTACCATAACACTGATGTGAACATTCATGCATCTACAACAGTAAGCATACACCCTCTGATACACATTCATGCACATTGGCTATACTCACATGTGTAGTCCTACAGACACTATCAGTCCCTTGTAGGGAAGAGTCACCATCACTATCAGACTCAACATGGGACAACAGGTCATGGTAATCATCATGTCCAGTATCTGATGACCCTACATCATCAGACAGCCCAGCCACACTATCCTCCTGAACGGAGGTTATGCCATGAACAACCTGACTATCCCCTTCCAGTCTGGACAATGAGCCCAGTACAGCGTCTTGCGGGCCATTGGCTGTACCTTTAGAATGAGGTACATCACATCCCTCCTCAGGATCAGTAAACAGGCTACTTGAGGGGGTAGTTAGTGGACATGCTGCAAAGGCAGATAGATGACACGTGTCATATACATTTACAGTAGTAAAATGAGGTAGTATATGACTGACATAATTAGACAAGTAACTAAACTGACTAATTCTGGTGATGTGGACTTCTGGGTCAGTGTGGCCATGGATGGTGCAATGGCCCAATGCAGCAGAGATAAGCCACATAAGTTATATATCAAACAAATATGAAGGACGATGTTAAACAAACACTTATGATAATATAGCCAACATGTCCTCCTCTGACTTCACCTCTGACAATGAGGGCTAAAATGCCAATGTTATGTAAAAAAGACACATCAACTCATTAGTAAGCACCTACATGGCATCATATAACATTAAAACCAATCCATACCACACAGCAAATATAAGATACACATACCCAGTTGCGTCGCAAGGCTGGAGTGAAGGGGGCAATTGCCACATGCACAAAGTGTTAGGAGGTGCAACTCAGAGGCAGGCTTGCACTTACCTTTTCTCTGTACAGAAGTTCCAGTACAGAAAGACACTTGAATGCAACTTTTTTTTTCTGGGGGGGCTGTGTAGGGTCTATATTATAACATCGAATTTTATAAAGTTCGAATGCTATAATATCGAACAACTAATGCTGAGTGCTGAAAACAGCGAAGGTGCAGGACACCAAATTCTTTCCCAGGGAAATAATATGGTGGGCCATTGCTGTGGCTTTGCTGTTTTCAGCGTTTGATATGTTGGAACATTATGGGTTGGGTTCAGGTAAGTGTGCGATTGTGCGTAGGTTAGGGTTAGGGAGTGGGTTAGGTGAGTTAGGGTTAGGAAACGGGTCAGGTAAGCATGCGGTTGTGTGGATGTTAGGGTTAGGGCGTGGGTCAGGTAAGTGTGTGATTGTGTGTAGGTTAGGGTTAGGGGGCGGGTTACATGAGTTAGGGTTAGGGCGCGGGTGAAGTGAGTGTGCAATAGTGACGGACCTTAGGGTTAGGGTTGGGTTAAGGTAAGTGGATAGCTAGTAGTGTATGTAAAGTTTAGTTTAGGTTTAGGTGTAGGATTTTAAGTGTATGTGTGTGTGGATTGCTGTTTTTTGTGTGTGTTTGTGTTGTGTGTATGTTTCTCAGAATAGCGATTTTTTTTCCCCTGGGAAAAAAATCGCTATTTTGACTGTTCGATGTTTGCAGATTTTGGTGCTTAGGGTTTGATATTATAACATTCGATGTTTATGAACTTTGATGTTATAATATAGACCCGCTGTGTATTGGCTCTTCTACAGTAATCAAAATTTTTCATTTTTTACTCTTCATTTGAAGAGCTGGGGGACATGGATTTGGTGAGGCGTGATTGGTTGCATTTTTTGTGAGTGTGAATTTTATTTTATTCTCTGCATCACATCAGTTACATGCAGGTGTATCTGAAATATTGCTCAGAGGAAAGATGGTACATGAGCTACTAGAAGAGGAAAAATAATGTTGGCTATATTTGCAGACTGTTCTGACCATGCATTGATTTGTTTGCATATACAGGCATTACTTTGTTATACAGATTCCTATTACCTGATTGAAAGTTTAGGTTAGTGAATACCTAAATGCTGATCTGGTAATACCGAAAGCAAAAAACTGCGAAAGGCTGATTTAATGCAGGGAAAGAAATCCCTTGGCCATTATGCAAATTTTGCCCCTTTCTCCACTGTACAGTCATCTCAGAGTTGATATATTTAGTTGGGGGGGGTGAAGCCCCCTACTTCATTTTGGTTTAATTTTTTTTTTGTTTTTGCGTCCAAGGGAATTTATTCCCTACATTAAATTGGCCATTTGCTGTTTTAATTTTTTGATATTACCAGATTGACGTTTAGGTATTCGCTAACCTAAACATTCGATCAGGTAATATAGATGCCGTTGTATGGTTACTGCATTTGCATCAAGCAGATTTGCTGTAAGTGTATAATAATTAAATGACTTGTTTATTTCCTTACCCATTTCATAAATGTACTTTATACATAACTGTACAGGTTTGATAAAAACATCTTGTTGATAGCCTTTCTTAGTGGTCTTAATTTATTTTATGTGAACATTTGGCCCATCTTCATCCTCTTTACCTTATCAGTTAATTTAACATGTCCATAGGTTCATAGGTAGGTACTAGGCTATCAGCCCAAGGGCCTAGGTAAGCCTAGCCAACAAGGTTCCCTGGTTTACTTACGCCACCCAAAAAGTTATTTTCCTGTGCCACTGTTGAGCAGAGCCACAGAAGTGATCCCCGAGGAGTATTTCCTATTTCCCATCCACTCATCAAGATTTTTCTTGAAGAGTGCTAATGAGGAACTTTGCTTAACATAGATGGATAGCTTATTCCAGAGTATGGGAAGTCTCTGGGATAGGAATCTATCCCTCCAGCATGTCCTGTTTATTGTGGTGACAAGGTTTAGGTCCTTAGAGCATGTAGCTTGGAGGGATTGGGATTTCTTTAGGTGTAGCATGTCCAACAGCTCTGGGTTTGACATAGCTTTATATGTTAGGCAGAGATTACCTCGGAGTAGGCAATATGCTATAGAGTAAAGCTGGAGCTTTTTGAGATGGTCAGTGTAGGGCGTGTGTTTGAGGCCAGTAATCCTCTTTGTGAGGTACTTCTGTGGCCTTTCCAGATGCTCCAGATGTCTTGTGAGGTACATTCCAAAAGGGGCATTGTACTCTATAATGGGTCTAATGAGTGTTGAGTAGTGACCTATTTTTTCCGGGATGAGAACCCTTTTGTGATGAGGTGTGCCACGTAGAAGGACTTC